>NC_142707.1:32647105-32950136 GCF_055471065.1 Atractosteus spatula
TGTATGCAGTTGTTAGAACCTTTGAATCACTGTCAATTCCCATTGATAATGACTAGCATCTGTGTCATAGTCTGTTCTCCAGTTTTTGTGATACAGCTGTTTGAATAAAATAACTTAGTAAGGGCCCTGTATACAGTATTTACAAGGAACATATTTTATCATGAAATAGGCTTTTTTGCAGATACCACATGGTACTGTAGCACTAAGAAGAGATGCCAGTTTTACAATGTAGTACTTTGCATTTAGTACTCTTAACCATACACTAAAAAATCAAGTAAGAGATGTAGACAAAACACTGCAGCACCACTAACCTTTTTTTAATATTGCCTGGATCATAAAATACGAATTACTTTTTCAAATAATGCTAAGGTCAGAAAATGTTTGCATTTAGAACTATTTAGGAATCCCTATTCTTAATTAGTGTTGCACATTTTAAAATAAAGTATTCCATAAAACTACATGCTGAAAACAACTGCCAAAACTGTTTGGTATTTTGTTATCGTGGGAAATGGATACTGAATTCTTATGTAGAGGTTAATTTAACAAATTCCTCTACAATCGACCATAAACCATGTCCAAGTATGCTTTCTGAAAATAAGGGAAAGAAGAAAAAGTTACAGGAACTGCAGATTCCGATTCTGATGGAAAGTGGTCTAAACGTCACTCAGACTGCTACCATACTTTCAGTGCAACTGTGTGTGTCCGACATAAATTAAATAAAATAAGTAAAAAGGACAAACATTTCTGGGGGATGGATCTTTCTTTTACACAAATTAAATGGTAAGGTAAATTTTGTAAACCCAAAAAGTTTATCAACATTCTTGCACATTTTAGAATTAAATCTTCATGAAAGTCTTAATAAAAGTTTTAATAAATGTTTCAAGAGAATCAGACTAAATGTATACAATTACACAATACAAAAACATAACATTTTTTGATTATTTAGTAAAATGAAACAACAGTAAATATCCCCGTGTGAATAAGCGTGTGAAGCCTCAGACTAAGATTTAGTGACACCACGTTGTGCAGCAGTGATTTCAGCTAGACGTTTCCTGTAACTGTTCATCAGTCTCACACACCAGCCTGTAGGAATTTTGGCTCCTTTTGTCTTCTCACAGATCAGCCTCAAGTCAGTGACATTGAGGAATTCCCTGCTTGAACAGCTCACTTCAGGTTCTGCCATGACATTTCAAACAGGTTTTGCTCCAGGCTTTGATTTGGCCAATTCAAAATACAAAATTTCTAAAGCCCATTCTTTTGTAGATGTGCTTGCATGTTCAGGATCATTGCTGCAAGACCCACTTTTGGCTCGGCTTCACCCGACAAATGGATGGCCTCACATTCTTCTCCAGAATTGCAGAGTCGAATGCCAAATTCATGCTTCCATTAATAATGGCATGCTGTCTGGGTCCAGAAGCAGCAAAGCAGCCCCAACCCATACTCCCTCTACCAAGCTTGACAACCGCAATCAGGTTCTGCCAATGGAAGTCACTGTTTGGTTTTTGCCATACATAACATTTAGCAGTCTATTTAAAATATTCAGCTTCTGACATGCCTGTTCAGAGATCAATCTCCCAGTAGTCTTGGTGCAATGGTCCAGGTGCTCTTTAACAGACTAGAGAAGGGGAGCAAAGTTCTTTTTAGACAAAAATGTTTTTTTCCTGGTTATCCTTCATTGAAAACCACTCTAAAGGCCTATATTAGCCACAGCAAAGAGGTCTGGTGGATCCTTTGTCTGCGGTTCTTTCCACCTTCCTGGATGATTATCAGGGTAGAGTTACCTTGGCCTTAAATACTTCTCATTTTCAGACTATTTGACAGTTTATGGATGGAGCCCCAAACGTATTTAAAGGGGTTTGAAACCCACTCCAGATTGATGGGCAACAACTACTTTTTCTGCGATGCTCTAAAATCGGATTTTTGATGATGGCACGATTTGCCCTTCCACAAATCAACTTCACTATGGTGAGGATCAAAATCACACGTTTCTGACCATTATATAGGACAGGGCTACCCAAACGTTTAATTGTGCTAAGTAAACTAGGATTTTGCTTTTTTCATATAGACAGATTCTTCATTTTTATTCTACCTCATACATTACTACATGTCAAAAAACATCAAACTGGTAAATCTAAATGCTTTAGTTAATTAAAAAAGGACTCTTTTCAACTAAAGAAGAGGTACAGTATCTTAAAAATATGGACTGAGGCAGCCCCTTCTATTAGTTCTTAGAAAGGAACGTGCAATACACCACCACCATTAACAAGAGAACAGCCTGAGCCCACTGCCTCCGTTTTGACACCCTAACATATTGTACACTCAGTCATCTAAATGTACTGTTCCAGCCACTGTCACAGACTGCCAAGGCAAACAAAAATGCACATCCCAGCTGGGAAGGCATGCACTGCACTCCATTGCTTTCCATTTCAGAAAGCCCTCCCAGAACTCAAATAAACATCTACTGACTTGCACAGTAAGCCTGTCTAAAAGCAGTGGCATAAACTTTGTGCATTTTCCTTGGAAGGCCATATGTGAAGAACTGCTTATATGATGGTCAAAAGTATTCTTTTATAACAGCATTACGTCCATTAAAAGAAATGGACACAAGAATCTCATCAAGATGTGTCATTAGATGGCACAATGTCAGCTTTTACTACAGGACATGGGAGTTTAGTTCAAACTCCTAGACTCTTATAAAATGCCTGCTTTTTTTTCTGGCCTGCAGGCTCCTATAATTTATGTTCCAGTTTTGTCTCTTAATACTGCTCCACAAGATCACAGTGACCTAAACAAGAAAGACACTTGGATTGCTTGATTTCAGTTTTCTGCTTTAACAACATTCTGTTAGGAAACGAGAAATTTAAATGTATATCCCCCCCCCATAATGCTTTGATGTCATGAATGTGCAGACCACCAGTTGAAAAATTAATGGATAGAGAGTTAAGAGATGAAAATCTTCAACTTCTACATCTCTGTACTGTGCTGTATGATCCACACACATTCTGTGGTCACTCACAGAATGAAGGTATAAATGTCTGGAATCAATTGCCAAAACTGTTTTGTATTTTGTTTTGGCAGTTGATTCCAGACATTGATACCATCATTGTTTATTGAAGAAAAAGTTTTACTTATATGCAATATTGCACAGCTGCAGATGTAAGTACAGACATCCTACTTCTGCAGGCCATAGGGCAGTGTGTGCTCAAGCACCCTAGTATTTTTGATCAGATTATTAACACAGGGGTGAATGCAGTTTACTTTGTAAGTGTTTGTACTGCAGGACTTCACAATGCTAAATAGTTATTTATTTAAGTTGTCCAAAGTCAACTTATCTGACTATTAGTTTGAATTGTGATTCAGTTCATTTGTCTTTAACTTCCTATTAAAATTAAAATTAAATAGAAATTAGTAGTAATGGATATTTGAGCTTAAAAAGGATCTGTGTTGGGCAGCCACTACCAAAGAACTAAGCAGGAGATATTTGGGTGTCAGAAATGGATTAATTAGGAAAACCAGCTCTATAAATCAATCTGACACACATCACTGTCTGCACTTAATTAAACCTCTAGTTTTGAAAGCCTGAAACACCTGACTAGTCACTGCGAAGCCTAGGAAAATAAATGAACGTCATGCAGAAAGTGCATGATAAGTACTGCCAAGAAAAACAAAATGCATTTGCGTACTCCATATTCACAAAGATTGTTTCAGTGGATGTTGATGGAGCACCAAAAGTACAGAAAGGGGTTTATTACCCACCCACACTGATAAGCATCAACTGCTTTTTCGTGAAGATCGTTTCAGTGGACCTTGAAAATGTCATAAATAACTTCATTAACAAGAGTCTCACAACAGGATAAAGCTTTTATTAACGATAGGAAAGGCTTTGCTATTTATTATAATTAATGAAGGTTATTTCATTTTGTAACATTTTGAAAACTGGCTCCAATGCCCGTATCTTAAATGTGTTTATTCAACCACAGCAAGCTCACAGCATTGCTATATCTGAGGGTGTGCTAGCAATTTTATGTGCCAGGAATGGGCTGTGCATTCTTTGGTGTACAGCTGAGGCTGTCAGTGCCCTCTGGTGTGTACTTTAGTACTGTGGGAACAAACTTTCATTACTCCACAGTGCAGTTTTTACAACAGCTGTCTGAATGAGTCAAATGAGTCAGACTTTACGGGGAGCCTATATTGGGTACAGATATCTAAAACAATATGAATAAGTCAATCAAGAGAGACAAACGGTTGCAGCCTCAGGGTGAAAACCAACATGCAGATCCTGGCTGCAAGCTGAATCTTAGAAAATATCTGGACATATTCCCTCAGGCAAAGTCCCAGTGAAGCCCAGCTGTAAACTCCAAGCCCTCACTTCTCACCCCGACTGACAATTCAATCAGTCCTGCTTCAGTCTGCCAGTAGAGTCAGAGGTTACACTGTGCTGGACTTCTGCCAAGGTGGTGAGGGGGTCACAACATTCACCCTTTCATTTTAAAAAAAAATCCTCTTCAGAATGATTTTGAAATTGAAAGCAGTCACGCTATGCTGTTCTCCAAAAATATTTGATTAGCCCGCAGATCCTCAGCTTTGCTCTCCTCCTCAAAAGTTACTATAAATAATCCGAATGGAAAATTATTTTAATTTTAGAGAGGGTAAAAGGCTCCCATGGTAAGAAGCTACATGAAATATTTGTGGTCGGCTTTTCAAAATTAAAAAATGCACAGCAATGTCTGCATATAGAGAAGGCTTGAGGCAGCTTTAAATCTGAGCCCATGCAGACAGTATTTGGCAACTTTCAGGAGAGCCTGTGCTGTGGGAAAATGGTTCATAACGTTAATCTATGTCATTTACTATTATGTCTCCCAAAAAGCAAGACTAAAGGTTAAGTACTGAAAAAAAAAACAGTGGCACTTATGTGAAATGTTACCTAGCAAAGTACATTACTACTGTACATGGTAATTCCCTAAACATTAGATGGGAGAAATATTTTCAACCCTCTCATAAATTGTATGTTCATTTCTTCACATTGTGGACCAAGTGTCTTCAATGAGAATATTTTAATTACTGCCAATAACATTGGGAGGATCACCAGAGACCAAACTATCCTGCCAGCTTATTTATAATGGAAATCCTTGCCCTGTTATTTCCAGTTCAAAGAAAACAATTCCTGTAATGTATGTTGTTGAAATTCGAATCTTGTGTGTCAACAGCTCATTCCCAAATTGTAATTTCCTCCGAGATGTGCGAGCCAGGAAAGTTAATCTTTTGAGCAATTAGATAATGACATGGCTAGTTTATAAACTGTAATACCCTAACCTAGTCATTCAAATAACACAAAACATTGTACAGAGAGATTCAGGAGTACAGGAAGAGAATGTTGTAAAACATGACAATATATTTTAAATATCTTACTTGTGCTCAGGGCTGTGTTTGATTAAAAATGCCTGTAAGTCTCTGTTAGTTGTCTGATATCCCAAAACCCCAATGTTCATGATAAACAGACATCCACAGCATCAGAAGCAATTAGTGTGAAGTCTCAGAAATCAAATTCACAACGTCAAGCTGATTCCAGGAGCAGCTTGAGAATGAGAGGCAGGCGATGTTCACAGACAAGAAGAGATTAAATAAATGGCCTTTGAAAGGCTCACTGACCATAAAAGGACTGAAGACAGTACAGCGGTCCAGGTGGGCCACACACCATTCACCACCCACCACTAACAACAACCTTCTCTTCACATTATACAGGAAAGTATGAAACATTAATATGGAGCTCAAAAACAACTTTTTGCTCAACAATATATACACTTTTCATATACAATTTTTTTTTATTTTGGCATGGACTCATTCCCTTTATTTAAAATGTATTCCTATGCAAAAAAAAGATCTTGAATTTACAGGGTTTGGATTTTCAAATAGGTTTTTTTAGCACATCTGCTGCTTAAACAAAGAGCTACTGTATCTGTGTTGGAGAAACACTTTTTGGGGTATAACATGCTGCTAAGAGATTATCATGGGCATGGAACCCCAGGTTTTTGACCGGTGGTCTAGTTTTATGGCTGTAGGAAGCAGCATCTTTCAACCCATCACTGTAAACTTTAAAGCAGAATTGATCCAAACATTTAAACAATTTGTAACACTTACTCTAACTGTGCCAGGTGGGTAAACTGTGTACAAATACAGTAGAATAGTACAAATGTCAAATCTGGACTCCATGTTTAAGTACTGAAGTAAACACTGTGAGAGCTTATTTACTTTTAACAGCTCTGGCAAAATGGTACTGTAGACTTCACAGTTATTTTACTATAACGTTTTGAGGAATACAAATCGTTAATTTGCGTTTTTTGTGATGCACCTCATTCTGCCAAGGTGTTTTCACTCTACCTAGAGGTGCATACGTCTCCCCTAGTGTTTCCTTCTTTCACTGCTCTGAGGACTTAGGGTACTTCATAGTCTCTATGCAGTAGTGCAATAGTAAAATCCCACCTCTAGGCCTCGACAGAGGAAAGGCCGAGGCTGAGGTCAGTGCCCTGCTAACCGGTTTGACACTGTGACAATCACATATGGGGGCATGTACATTTTTGCACCTTCCAAAAAAGACACTGCACAGAGCTTTAAAAAAAGAACTGGATAAAGACATCTGACATTAAGGGGAAAAAAAGTGAGATTTATTTAAATACAGCATGATAATTAACATACAGTACTTCCCAAATAGTTAATTTCCAGCAATTAGCAGTGCTAGGCTCAACCTCTTATACCAGTTTATATTGGTTCCATCACCAAGGTCCTTTTACTAATAATATGGATTACTAAGAAGAGCTGAAGATGCTTTTCGTACTGTATAACTGAACTCTGGTTTATTGGAATGTATCAGCAGCAAAACCTAGAGTAGAACCTTTAAGTTCGAATGTGCTATTCGGGCACTTTTACCAGTGAAACATTAAAATGCAGCATACACAGGATACGTAACATGAACAAAATTGTCTTAATATCATATACTTCAAAGGGAAGCACAATACTACACAAAGTACATGTTTCTTTCATATAAGTATATTAAGTATAAAGTATTTAAATAATACAGATGCTGACAGCAAAAAAAATATTTAACATGTTTTTTGGTTAAACTAAAAATACAGAATAAGTCTTGCTCATCTGGGTCCAGTGTCCTTACTGGCATTCAGACGATTTACTACTGGAAAATAATCTAAAATGTCACTATTTTTACATATTAAGCCACAGAAAATATCTTGAAGTGGAACAATGAATTTCAAGAGCACAAGATAGCATGGATGTTATGTCCATATGGCCATGAAAGATTTATTTCACTATCAAAACCACTTGCAAGATAAGTAACATCATCATCGTAACTGGTTTTGACGGTTTTGTCAATGGGCCTGTAGAGATAGTTTGCGGTGAATTGAAACTAATCAGAGAGTAAGACATGAAAAACTGGAATTCTTCAGTCAAGAACATGTTCGTCTGAGACAGAAGCAGGTGGAAAAGATGGATACATTATCTCAAGCCACAAAAACACAAAAAAGACAATACTCTTGGCAGGAGGCTGAGAAGCTGTGAGTTGTGACAAAATTGGTGAAATTGTATTGTAGAGAGATCTAAAACATTAAGACACAAACATTGTGTAGATATTGTTCTACTACTACCTAAACCCAATGTGTTTATGTTTTTCGTGTATTTTGAAAAATGAAAGCTGTACACATAGACAACAGGGCAGCTGGTAGCCGGTAAGAAAACATTCTTTCAGTGTTGCCTGGGATGAATTTTCTAACCTCAAAGTTTATTTTACATTGAACATATTGCAGCACATTTCCAAATCTATGGCATTATAAAGGAAAAAGCCAGAAACCTTTTTTTTCTAGACAGTTCAGCAGCTTGAGAATTCTTGTAATCTCCAAGCAAAGATTATGGCAGACAGCTCAACAGAAACACACTCACTTGGCTGTGTTTTCTTTGTCCATGAATGTGTTGCAGCCAACTGGTCACATGCTCAGACAGAGACATTCCAGATGGGAGACTAGGAGTAAAGCTATGCATCACAACCAAAAGTGAACCAAAACAGTCCTGAAGAACTTTTACCGTGTTGAAAGTACAGAACTGCAAAGCTCTGAAGGAATGTTAATCAAAGAAACAAAGGCAGATGTTAAATATGTTAGCACACAGGTACTTCATGTGACAAAGATATTATTGTGGCAGAACTGCATATCCACCAGAGGAAATTGTTTATATCCTCCATTCATACAACGGTTAACTATTTCACCATTTTTCGTATACGTCATACTGTATTTTACTCAATGTTTATTACAATCAAAAGTTATCATGAGTTGAGAGATATTTACATTTTTCCTAAGGAAAAGAAAAACAGAGGAAAAGAAAACCACTACCTTTGAACAAGCCCTTTTAAAACAGCCATGAGGACAACCCATATCATGGTGAGCAAGGAGGAATAAGCTTCAAGTGAGCTGCACTGAGAATAAAAGAGTGACATGCAAGAGAAACACATTTCTTTTTGGGTGGGCTTTGAACTTCATTTCCTCCTTAAACCAATCTATAATTGTTTTCTAGAGCTTTAGAGAATAGAAAGAACAGAGGCTCCACAGATCATCTAACATTTAACACTGAAAAATGGGTTGAATTAACTTGAGTGTTGCGGTGTGAATGTTAGTGCTAGTACTCAAAGAAGCTCTTCAGGAATTGACTGAAGACCCAAATGTAAGAGAGAGACAGAAGAAAAAGAGATCTTTCAAAACATGTCCGGAATTAGAACTGACAGTTTGCTTGAAACCCACTTGCGTTTCTCTCTTGGAGCTTTTGTAAAACACATCAGAGAATGGGTAATACTTGAGTTTGTTTTGCCTTTACTAACATCTACTCACATGTCTTAGTTTAATAAGCTTCAAACTGTCTACAGTATATAGTACTACAGCTTTTGAATTACCAGAAATATGAACTCTGATAATATTTATTATCTTTATTTTATTAAAGGTAAAGTTTTCCCCATACCTTGTGAGTAAATAAGAGCGTAGAACTCATTTCACTGTATCACTACATAGCATAAAACTACAGAAGGCCTGTAAAAGGAAAAATGAAAACATCAATGGAATTTCGGTTCTGTTTGAAGTTAAAGGCCTGGAGACAATTCAGAAACTATTACAGTGATTTTTTATTACTGTTAGAATGGAAATTTGACACTCAGCATCACTTATCCTAACCGACTGCATAAAACATAATTGAAATGATGGCAATAACTGTCATAACTGACTGAAAAGAGTCATAAGCAAACAGGCATAGTTGTTGGATGAATACTCAGGAGTGAAGTGAGTATTCATTAATGCCCACACTTGCTCTCCTACCTCATGAAAGCCAGCTAACTGTTTATGCTTCCTGAAAATGCTTTCAGTCATTTTTAAATGGCCACATTTTTGGAGAAGAATAAAGAAAATGGCAGTAAGATCGTTATAAGACTTTATATCAGGGGTCTCCTAGAGAGGCCCACACCCAGTTACTCCTGGATTTGGAGGTTTAGAGGTTTTGAAGGTCACCTTTAAGCTACTGATGAATCAAGAAAGTTCAGAACTCTGATTTTTGAGGGTACTTAGATTTTAGTAAAGAAATGACTTCTAAATGTCTTCATTTAACAAATCCACTGTTTAATTAATCACAATGGAATTGTTCCATATTTGCAGAAATTGGTGTTTAAATGGTGACCTACAGCACAGAACCTGCCTGGGACTCTGCAAGACTAGGGTCAGTCAATCGCAGGGCAGACAGACACAAACACACACCTCGGGCCAGTTTTCTCAGAAGCCAATTAAACAACCAGTACATTTTTGATTGTTGGAGGAAACCAGAGCACCTGGAGGAAACAAACTCCACACAGATCGCACCTCAGGTGTGGGACTGAGCCCAGGGCCCCATTCTCTTGTTGAAAAAACTCCTACATTATTGCATCTCTCAAAGGAACTTAAAAGTGAGGAGAGATTGCTGTGCATTTTACTGGAAAAAAATCCTAATTTTATTTTAATAGCTTACTTGTTAGCTATGATATCTACTCCTGTTTTGAATAAAACAGGTTTATCCTCAAACCAAACAATACTGAACGTACTAAAGAAGGCACATTAGATGATTCCATGGCTTCTTTCAGAGAAAGACTGGATGGAGAAGCTGAGATCAACCTGAAGCTAGCATCCAAAACAGGGCCTAGTCTCATTTGTATCCTGTCTAATGTTATAATGGTTGAGGACTATTTTTAAACATAAAAATAAAAACATTGCCAGGTAACACAAAGAAACACTTGATGTTGTTTTTCATTTTAAGCAAGGTTCATAACCATCAAAACATACTGAGGTGCTGCAGAATGGCCTATGGCCTGTATCAGTGTGCAAGCTGCAAAGAAACAAGAAAGGCAAAATATACTGTGCATTTTTTAGCCTTTTTAATTTTTACCATAGAATTAACCTCTGCTCATTCTGCTTTGAGGAACCTGATGAGGGGCAATGAAGAACACCCAAGCTAACATGTTCTAGGACTATGATGAAACTACTAAACTTGTATGACAGACTAGTCGTTCAATGTGAATTTCTTACCCTCAGAAGTTTGTGAACTGTATGTGTCACAATAATTATGAAGATTACATTTCAGAAAGTGCCCTCACAAGTATAGGAACCTCTGAGAAACAGGCTGTCAGTCCCTTCGGGGACTGTGCAGATTCAGTCAAAAAAATGAATCAGAAACCACAATTTGGATTCTTCTACCTGTATTCATAAGCAAAACTACAAATAAGGTTTCTAAAGTAACTTAAAATGGTTATTAAAACATATATTATCCCCCACAACATGTGTGGGCTGAAGAATAATCAGAATATTCTTCTTTTCAGAGACGTACTCAGAAAAAAATAGCCTAAGTAAACCACAATATTGTACAGCGCACATGCATCTGCATTAATGTCATCCTTTGGTAGGAATACTGTTGTGCTGTACAAGCTAGGCTCTACAATTGTAAAACAAATATGCAAAGCCCAATAAATAGTGGAACCACTGTGCCAAGTTCTGAAGAAGAGCCTATTCTGAATTTCCTAATTTGGAAAGAACACTACAAACATGTCTTTTTTTTCAAAGATTCAATTTGTTTGAAAAGATCTCCAATAGCAATGTGGCTCAAATAAACTCTTTTCAGTACTGGATTCAAGCCATTTGTCAATACACACTTTAACTAACTGGGAGGAGAAACAGTTCTTGTTTTTTTGTACACATAGTGTCTTCTAATTTGCCTTAACACCTCCAGAGCTCCTGAACTATTCACCCCTTCCAATGACATCCCATTTTAGTGAATTCCATATGATTGTAATGTATGTACATTTTTAAAGTAAATATTTTAAATTAAACCTTGGATACTCAAACTGAAAGGTTATACAGGAAAAATAAGAAAAACATCAGCAAAAAAAAACTTAAACTTTAGACGATTTCTCACTCTCCTGATTAATAATAACTAGCAATGACAGCTTTAATTCCTTTTGGATAAATCTATACACAGTAAGGGTTTAGTTTGAGCATTTACGTTCTGATTAAACGTCTTCACTTTTACACAGCATACACCTCACTTGTAATGTTTAGATACATTGCAAGAATATATCAGCGGCTGAAAAGCACAAGCAGATTACTTTGGAAGTGTTGACTATCAGTGAGAAAAGTAATGAATCTCACAAATAAATTTAAAAAATGAGGAAAGAACCTAAATATCTCCAGCAAAATACATTGAACTACCACCTAAGCACAATGCACAAAGCACAATAATTTTCCCCATACAACAAAGATGAAATAGATTTTGTCTTCCGTGATATACTGTATACTGAAGACATCTAGGCCATTTAGGTACTCAAAATGGGAACATATTTCATGATCAACCAATCCTACAAGGACATATTTCTGCCCATAGTAATCAGTAATGTGCTAATGGCTTCCTATTAGTGCAATACTTCCCCAACATTTACCGACTGCAGGAAGTGGGATATTATAAACAATTAGACGGCAAGACATTCAATTTTATAGCCAGAGCAGCCTTAAACAGAGCCATAGTCCCTACTGTGCTCGGCTTCCTGAATTTGGCAACTGACATTGTAACAAAACTACTTTCAGTAGGAAAAGGCTTCTTTAGAGAAATTAAATTAAATTTAATAGTTTAGTGAAAGTTCTCAGGATTTGGTTTAAAGAAACCTTCCCTTAGGGAGATGCAGAGATCTGCACCATCCATTTTTTTTAAAAAAAGATACTGGAAGAAAATGTTCCTGAAAAGAGCAAGAAAAAGCACTCTACAACAGCAGACTTGTTTACTCTACATCCCTGTCGACTTGCTCGTGTTCATCTTAAGCACAGAGCAAACTTAATTGCAGTATTCAGATATCTTTACTTTGTGCCATTTTCTTTCATTTTGAAAATGAATTGTATATTTAGAATTTATACATCTGAATACAAAAAATAACAAAAAGAACAAACTAGACATAAACAGTTGTCCTGTGTACTGTAGGTTATTCTGTTTGAGATGGCTGGGCCTTTTTCAACACTTTTTCAACAAGAAATCCGAATTTCCGAATTTTCCACACTGTCCGAAAAATAAAGCTTGCATATGTTGTGTGAGGGAGTACATCAAAGAATGTTTTAGTCTTTTGCCATTAAAATAAAGCCCCAAACCTGTAAAAAACATTAATAATAAGATGTTTACAGTAAAATGGAAAGTCTTTGACTATATTTCATCTGCTACTTTATTTAATTTAGCCTTGTATTAACAATTTTTGTAATCCAAAACATTTTTAAGTGTAAAAAAATGACACTATAAATAGTTTAGAAAAATTCACATTTTTTATAAGCCTATCATTATCACCAACCTGCAGTGCAAAAAAGTATCATATTAGATTATCATCAAAACATCTTTTGGCCTGATTTATATCCTCATATTTAAACAGTTCTTCTGCACTGTAGAATACTTGGATAAAAGATGAGTTTAGATTGTAGAAATTTGAGTTTTACCGTGTCATTAATAGTACTAATCATACAGTATACTATTGCAAGCTAGTGTTCTGAAAACTATTGACTATTATATATTATATATTGGCATACTGTATACAGTATAACATTATCTTGAAGATGATTCCTGCCTTTCTCCTACTGTATCTTCAAACTCAAGGTATGAACTATGAGTTCAAGTTAATATCTTGTAGTCTTGTAGACAATGTGGAGAAGAAATAAAAAGGCAAACAATGTTAGGACATTGAGTTAAAAATGTAGAAAAGTATAAATTTCAGTTTTGTTAAAATTGAAAAAATATCCAAAAGAAGGTTGCATTTAGACTACTGTCCAAATTTGGTCACTACATTCATATCAAAAGATATTGCTGTTCTGGAATCAGTCACTGAAAAGCTACCAGCTGCATCTCCATGCTTACAGAAATATCCAACATTGATAGACCAAACATGACCCTTTCTAGTCTTAAACAGAGTAGACTGAAGGGCCTTGGCTGAAGTGCTCAAAATCCTGAAAACCAACAACAAAGTCAGCCCTGTGGATGTCTTCAGGAGCAACAGTGAAACACGAGCCAGAGGACAAGAGGAAACTACATGGAAGAGCACTTCACAACTACAGAGGCATTTGACACAAAGAGTTGTGGGATTCTTAAACAGCACAAATTTACAAAACCTGTTAAAATTCAAGTTCAAGTTCAAAATGAACCTAGGCATGGTGGAAAAAGTGAGAAATGGGAAAGTAAAATGGCATTTTCTGAAGATGCATGCTGAACAGTTTACATTGTGTGAATGTCTTACAGAAAAACGAAGGCATTTTCATGGAGAAAAGGAACTCAAAAGAACTATTCAAAACGACAAAAGAGCTACACAAAAAAGACCATGAAATAGACTGGTTTTGTTCTTTTGATTCCGTGGAAACGTCAACAGGGAATCTCAGTCTAGTACAACACTGCGGACACAGGAAGAGAAATTTAAAAACACAGAAGAGATCAACTCGATTTTAAAGCACACATACAGTATGGTGGCTGTGATGTTTTTAACAATAGGAATAAGGTGGGGTTTGTTTTCAATGTGGGAAAATAGAATCCAAGATCACAAAGCTTCGGAATCATTTGCAGTGCATTTTAAAGTACTACCATATGCTTCCTGTACATGGAAAAACATTTCAGAACATTTTTCAGATGCATTTTGCAACTTTAAATTGAAAAAAGTGACTGATATTTTAAGTTATCTTTGTGATGTTACTGTGAATTATGCTATTAGCAGCTTGTTTCCTTTCTGGCAGCGTACCCAATATATATGTTAATTTTAGCATGTTCCAAACCAAAGCGTGAGCACATAGTAATTTAGCACATATTTTAAAACCAATAAGAGCTACTCAGAAAAGGGAGAACCTTCTCAGCAGCAGACGATTTCCAAACAGGGTGAGGAAGAAAAGAGGGACATTTGGAAAACTGCGAACTTTGAGGAGGGCGAAAAAGCCACTCAGCTGTTTGAACTGCCTGACAGCCGTGCTTCTCCTCACAGCAGACACGAGTTTTGGGGAGGATATGTAGCATTTGGGGGATGCAGGAATAATGGGGTGGCCACTAGAGACAGCCCTAAAGATGGGGTCAAAAGAATATATTTGTATACAGTTCACACATATAAATATGTATAAATGACTTATTGGAATGCTGGAATGTTCGGAGCCTACTAATTTGGTTTGTGGAGACTATAAATTGTTTCAGAACAAAAACAAAAAGCCGACACTGCGTCTGTTCTATTCTGTCTACCAGTAAATGTACAACACTCTCAGCTGAAGCTTCCTCAATTAACTTTACTTACAAAATAATGTGTATATGAATAGGAAAAAAGCATGACAATGTCCCATAATGATTACCATTAACTGCACGTCTTGGCAGTACTATGTGAAGCTTCATTTACTCAAATGCCTTGGTTAGACTGCAGAGATCTTTAAGGACTGAAAAAGGTGGACCCCCTGGGGTGAACTGACTACAGAAAAGCATCCGTTGAAATATGCTGCTTTACTTCAGAGCAGACTGAAGTGTAATTTTTGAAACACAGTTTTTTAATTACCACAGAAGTATATCTATTTTTTCAGAAATTTTATAACATTAGGTTTCTTTTAGTTTTTATAATGTGAAAATAGGTTAAGAGACAAAAACACATTAATGGAATGAGGGGGTGGGTGGCATTTCATCAAACTGTAACTGCTCGCCAAACACCTCTCTCAGTTACAGCAGGATGTGTGACCTTACTGTATAAAACCACCGCACTGAGCAGCATCCAGGAAACAGATGGAGAAAGCAACAACAGGCCTACCTACGAATCCTCCTTCGCCAACCAGCTTCAGAGCAATCTTGTCCGCCAAAACAGATGAATTGCCATGCGCGATATTTGCAAAGGGACCAGCATGCACAAACACCGGTGTTCCCTAGTTCAAAGAGAGAAAGAAAAGAGGGTTTACAGTATATTGACCAACAATCCATTCAAGAAACAAAGAAGCCTAATGTGCAAACAATGATAATATCACAAAGTCAGGCGACTGGTTCCACATGGTAAAATAAAAGTCTATCAGAAACTTCATTCTGTAGCTTTAGGAAAAGGTAAATCATATTTACCCAGTTTAGTAACTAAAATCATTGCATACATGCATGTATACATTGGCAGTGAGCCACATAAAACATCTGAAAAAAAGTATTGATTTATAATTAAATAATACATTTACATAATACATAAATAAAACACCTAAAAGAAAATGCAACTGATGATATACAGTACCAGTCAAAGGTTTGAGTACACCTGCTTGAAACCTGGTTTTTCTTGATTATCTGTGCTTTAAACTGTATAAACGTGTCTATAAACACTTAATATTTAATTACATGATATGTGTACTTATAATTTTAAGTGAACTGTATTGATAAAGTTAGTTTTTCATTTTCAATAAAATGAACACTCAAAGAAAGCGGATTTCAGTCTGAAGCCCATGTTAGTTAAAAATCTGAATTTTGTATAACATGGTGTTAAAATGCTAAAATAAGTTAAAAATTATCTTTGTTATATGTTCTCACAGTTAACTAGTACATTATCTCATTTACCTTTTGTCACCAATTATTGGTAAACAGGTGAGGGTCCAAGATTACTATAAATATAGAGCATGGGCAAAAGTTTGTCATTCCTGAATAAACATGGCAAAATTTGCTCAGCAAGCAAGGAAAAAAGACTGTCTATAATTACTTTAAGAAATGAAGGTCAATCTTTAAGAAAAATTGCAAGAACTTTGCAAGTGTCAGTAACTGCTGTGGCCAAGACTATCAAACGATATGAAGAAACTGGCACTCATGAGGACCAATAAAGGTCAGGCTGGCCAAAGGTGACCTCAGAACCAGATAATACATTAATTAGAGTCACAAGTCTGCGAAACCGGTGACTAACTGACCCCTGAAAAACAAACTGAGCTCAATGCAACTACTGTAGAAGTACAGATGTTTCAACATCAACTGTGTTTCTGTGTTTTTTGGCCCAGGCAAGTCTCTTCCTCTTATTCTGCACTCTTAGCAATCGTTTCTTTGCAGCAATTCTTCCAGGCAGGCCAGCTTCACCAGAGCTGAGGAACAGGCTCTAAATCTGATGCATTGACAGAAAACCTAATTAGAGTAGTTTAAAATCTAGACAGAACTGTTGGCATTCAAAATTGCAAAATAAACAGCCAATTGCAGCATTTTCTTTTCAAGAGGTTGGATACTTTTAACGACTAAAAGGTTTACGTTACAAGCTTACTCCTGTTATGATGAGTGCAATGTAGGGACACCACATTCCTGCTAAATGAAATGCACACACACACGGCTTCTGTACCATTTCACATCCAAATAGCATGACTGTATAAAACAAAAATAATAGAGTATTGTTTTCAGCAGTAAGCATCCTACAGGAAAAAAAAAAGCTTTGAACATGGAAAAGAAAACAGCTGGGGAAAAAAACAGTTGCCACAGGTATAGAATAGGGGTTAATCTGTGAGAATGATATAATTTCTGTTGTTGGTGGAAAAAAGGAACACAGTGGATACAGATATGCCCAAGAGAAGTATTACAGCAACAACAGGAAACCAGATTAATTCCTTTGCCCTTAACCTTGTTTTGCTCCCCAAACAGCACTTTCTGTTTAGTGCCATCTCTTCAGCTCAGATCAACAGGGTTATGGTGTCATTCAGTTGACGTGTACTTTAAATGTCCTTCAGAAGTCCACAAAGTTAGTGTGTAGCATGAGTCTGTTCATTGAACAGTTGGTATTCTAGTTAGAGGGTGAGAGGCACTGCCATTACCTGTAAGATGGATTTGCAAAGCAACACATGCAATCGATTTAAACGCAAGGAGGTAAAGGAGAACGCATAAGGCAGGAGATTGAATAAAGTGTAACCCAAGAAAAACAAAAGAAGCCATTACATCATGGGGCGAGCACAAGCAAGTTAAGCAACTGAAATCTCCCTGCAAAAACTCAAAAAGAAACTTTGAATGGGATCACTGCAAACCATACGAAGCAGATGGCTGTGCACAGCGGCACATTTCTTCAACTCCACACTTTGGCCATTAAAACAGTTTTAGTAAAGGTTTTTTTTGGTTGTTGGTGCCTGGGACTAGTTTAAGAACTAGAGGAAACTCAGCAGTAAGAGGCTTGCATAAGAAAATGATGTATGAGATGATCTCAAGTTCCAGTTTGCCTTCTGCTCAGGGGGTGAACATTCCCCTTCATCGAGGCTCAGTCACGACTTCAAACCAGCTGAGTAAACAGATCGAGCTGTCTTCACTAGCTCGATCATTACTATGACAAAACAAGGGATATTACAGACAGGGCTGGTACAAAGAAACAACCCAGAGTGTTGAAGCAAATGACAAATGTATTACATATTTAACAACAATGTTAATGTGCTCATAAGGCTTTGGTTTCTATCAGCCGAGCTGAATGTGTACAGAGGTAATGTGATTACATACAGCATGCTTATCTAAATATTAGATAATAAGCGTAAACTGACAAAGGGCAGGGGAAAATGATGTATACATAAGATTCATTAAGATTTCTGCAAACCAAATGCAAAACTCTTTATGGATTACGTAAACTGACACCCTGTTCTTTGTGATTTTTACAACAATATTAACTGAACTGGTAACCTCATGTTTCAGTTTTCATGCAAAGAATACTTAGGAGTTGGTTATAATGACCAAGAAAAAGCTACTCTCAGTATTACTCAGTATTAACAGTTTACCATAAAACCATGTAAATTGTTTCCACACCCATATCATATCTTGTGAAAACCTTTCAATGCTATTAATGATTATCTACCATGCTTTTTTAGATGACCTTTTTTTTGGACGGCAGTACAATTTGCACTTGAAAATAAAAATCATTGTGTCTGAAACATTTGTTAGGTCAAGGACCACCTTAAAGACCAAACATAATCATGAAGAACTGATGGGGCATAAAGACCCTTCATACATATTGTCTTGGATGTGAACAAGTAACATTCTGTATATCTACATATTGGCAACAAAGTTTTAATTAGGAAAAAAACACAGTAAAAATGACGCAGAAGGATCTGAGAAAATCTCACACATTTCAAAGTAATTTTAACGCTACTATATTATGAGAACATACAAATTCTGCTGTTCTTGAAGTCTTCTTTTACCAATATTGTAGCATGAACATCCTTTTTAGGAACGGTTACTAAAGAAAGGAGGCTATTAGGCTCATCTAACCCACTTGGTAGTTAATAGGTAAAGGACTGAAGGATTTCATGCAACTTTTTGGATTGGTTCTATAATCTGGTTCAACTGGATTTAAAGAGGGAGACTCTCTAAAGAGCCCGTTTGATGGTAAACAGTCCCTTCATGAACAGTACGTAGTGCTTAACACAGTACAATCTGTTTCCTCTTTAGCAGGTCATTATCAAATGTGTATTTGTATAACGTTTTGTTTTTCCATTTGAGCTTTGCTTCATTTAAAGTTTTTAAAAGATTGGTGTGTTTATCTGAGTGCTTGTCAGAGGCAATGGCGATCATTTTTACTCTCAGCACCCCAAAAGACAGAGGGCTACGCAAACAAATAACAGTTTTCTTTGAGGCACCGGCTGCTGAATGTGTGAAACTGTTCCATCATTGCGTGATAACATTCCACGGTCTTTCTTTCTCTGGCTAGAAATGAAGAATATTCACCGCCAGGGAAAGAAACGAGGAAGACCTCACACATATGTGGATTTCGTGGAGTGTTTTCAGACGACGATAAACCTGGCATACACAGCAAGGCTGACACTCGGTCAGGCCTCTGGCTATCACGCCCCAGGCACCATCTGTGAAAACAGAGGCTTGGCCTTCACCTTGCACCATAGGGGTATGGGCCAGCACGGCGGAAAATTCCCATGGACCTGCCAACCTGGGCTCTGTGATAGGAGCTCGGACAAATGAAGAGCAGAAAACAAAGGCAGGAAAGGTCTTGCAAAATATGAAGAGCAAAATATCTCCATGCTAACCGGTGGAGATATACCTTTTGCCATTTTCATACTGGCAAACTCTCCTAATCTAGTAACGCTGTCTAGTACAAAACAGCAAACCGTGGTCGGAGCTCAAGTGGGCTGTCGAAAACAGCGATGAGGGAGCTGTTCATTAAGGATTAAGAGCCTTTTAAGAGAAATTTCAGCTTTCCCGCTAGCTGTACAATCAATACGTTTTAAGACTGATGATGCTGAACGTGCTGCTCAGTTTGCAATCACAGTCTGTTTAGTTTAATCTGGACATTGCTGTCTGTATCTTGGCATCCACTCAAAGAAAGCTTGGTTTTCTGTTTATAAATTTTAACATTATACAGTTCCTTGCAAAGGCTTTAGCCCCCTTCCAATGATGTCACGTTTTGTTGAATTACAAATTAAAAATGTATATATATATAAAGTGAATATTTGTAATCAAACTTGAATCCTCCAACTTAACACTTTAATGGTCAAGTCAGTACCACTTACTACTGGAAAGAAAAACCAAAAATTAAAATACTGATTGCAATATATCCTAAAATTTCCTTTGTTATGGAAAACCTGAACTGTTTCTGGTGCACAAATCTACATTAAAAATTAGTTGGCCACGGTGTGCAAAAATAGAGGTTCAAATGATTTCAGAATACGTACACCAGTTTTTGTAAGGTTTTTCAGTCAGCTAGTAAAATTCAAATAAACACTCATCCATGAACAGCTAGGAATTTACAAAACAGCTTGGGAATAAAGTTGTTTTTCAGTAAAGGTGTTTTGTAGTAAAGTACAGGAGGACTATATAAAATCTGCAGAGTAGCCATGCAATCAGAATTCTGTAAAGACATTCTCCATGTGCAGAAAAAAACACCTAACAATACATGCAGGGCCAAATTAGGCCAATACCTATTGTTAATCAATATACAGAAGAGCGCACTAAATTATTGGTTACACCTAAAAACGAGTGACCTGATTTTCTACCACAATAAGGCCCTGTTAAGCAAAGAACAGTAGAGCCCCCTCAGTCAGGTGGTCCTGAAATCCACGAACACCAACTAGCCTCAGGACAGCACAGCTAAACACGTATCAAAGTCAAGCAAATCACAGCACAGGTGGCCAAACATCACTATCTTACCCAATGGGAAACACATACGCAAACGTGAATGCTACAGGACCCTAAGAAAGACAATACACACTAGCTGAGTGTCAGAGCAGGGTAAGAGACAGCAAAGAGAAATAGAACAGGCTCATTGACTACAATCTGGCCATATAAACTTGAAGACACAAGGCAGACCTGGCTGCCCAAAGAGGACAGACTGTGCTCCCACTGCCAGCAGGGAGAGACAGAAATGCATTATCTCTTGCACTATGAGAAATACTCTGGAATAAAACAAATATTCTTCCTAACAAATCTAATCCCAGTATTCGCATACCTGCCAGAACCAGAAAAGCTCTCAGTCCAAAAGGAAGGAGAAAGATAGAACTGACCACATACTATGTGATCTCCTGTCAGCCTGAGGAACAGACAATGATCCTGTCTCACAATGTTTTAGGTGATGTATGTAAATGTCCAATAATATGTTTGTACTGTAAATGTTGCATTTATTATATCTGTTTTGGCAACACCGATTCATCGGTCATGCCAATAAAGCTATTTGAATTTGAGTTGTAAAAACATTTAAAAAATACAGAATATCGCACTGGGCATGGGGAAGTTGATTAGAGAGAGAGTATTTTACCATTCAGACATTGTCTAGATGAGGCTGTCCCTCATTACCGGCTTGGGAAACCACTTTGAAGCCAATGGCAACTTCAAAATAACTAGAGTTTAATGGCTAAGAAGGAAGACAATGTCAATGAGTCAACAATACTCCTGTCAGCCCAAAAAGCTAGCCTGTATTGTAAATGGCAACCCTACATGGAGGCATCTGGGATAGACCTGTATATAGACTCTTCTTTTAAAGACTTAAAGGAGTTATTTTATCAACTGAGCATGGTGAAGTCAAACATTAAGAAGTGGAAGTCACCCCAACACTGCATAGATCACATTGTCCCTCCAAACTGAGCAGCAGGCAAAAAGGAAACTGGTTAGTGGTGCCACTATGAGACCAATAGACTTTGAAAGAGTTACAGAGCTCAGTGGCTGAGATGGGAAAAAATGTGTCAAAAATATCCCAGTCACTTCACAAAGGGAGCTTTTATGGATCTGGAAAAAAACAAACATCTCAACACCTTCCACAGGGTTTTCACCAAAGCACTTAAGTGATAATGCAAAAGTGGCAAAAGGTTTTATGGTCAGTTAAAACAAAATTTAAATTTTTGATCTAAATGAAAAGTGTTACATCTGGCACAAACCCACCACCGTGCATCACTCAGTTAACAACACCCCTGCTGACAAGCATGGGAGTGGCAGCCTGATGTCCTGCTTCTCATCAGCAGTGACTGGGAAGCTTGTCAAGACTGAACAAAGATGGAGCAAAGTACTGGAAAATGGTACTTGAACCAGGTTTTCCCACCAGTACAAAACACTGGTGGAAAACCTGGTACAATGTGGTAAGGACATGAAACTGGGAGGAAAATTTAGCTTTTAGCAGGACAATTACCCAAAGCTCAAGGTCAAGTGGCTTAACGAACCAAAAAAAAAAGTGAATTTCCTTGAGGGACCAGTCATGACTTCAATCTAATAGAAAATCCATAGGAAGACATTGAAAACTGCGGTTCATAAACATGTTTTTGCTGTTGCACAAAATCACAGCCTTTCTCAGTGTATTTCCATTCAGCAGTGCAATATTTTCTTCCTTCTACATTATCTATAATTTTTACATTTTATAAAGTAAAGGTATTCCCATGTATTTTGTTGGTAATACGCAAAGTATACTTATGGGTGGAGTCCATTCGCAAATCAAACTAGCTACACACTACACATGCCAACAAATACAATTGGAAAAATACCAGTGGTATTTTTCATAATGACATGGAAAAGGTTTAATCATCAAAACAGAGCAAGACCTTTGCTTACATTCATTGCAAAGACCATGTGTTACTGCCAGTGACACTTCCAGAAAGACCTTGCAGTCTCTCTGCACATTCTGACACATGCAAAAAGCTCTCCACCCTTTTTGGAAGGACCTAAACGAAAAGAAAACAGGAAAATTGTAGAATTTCTATTTTGGACTCCACCACTCCGATATTTCTAAATTCTGATGATTGTGTTGTAAATCTATTTCTCCTTTTGGTATCAAACTATTTCTTCTTGTCCATGTGTCCTACTGACACATATAGTACATAGCTTTCACAAAATAAAAAATTACTATTCTCATTATTATTTAAGCCGTGTTAAATAATATGACCCCACATTAAGTTCATGTATCTTGCCATGTGTACCCGAGTACAATGAAATGCTTACTTGGGTGTTTTCCTCATATGACAAATGACACAACTGATGACCTAAAAGATGACATAACAATGACAGAGAAAATGACATCACAATTCTTGGAGACAGGGCCACAGTAGCATCTATAATTGTAACCCGCATCTAGATACTGTACCAGTGGTGTGCAAAATTCAAGTAGTGGCAGTATTTTGGGTTCCGTACAAAAACAGAGGGGTGTAAGTGGGGGTAGAGGAGGATTAAGGGTCTGGCAGAAATGCAGAAGGGGTACAGCTGACAGCAGTAGTAAGGAGGGAGGAAAGAAAATGTATGGTGTCTTGTTTTGTGGTATTTTTGGAAAATAAAATACAAATACAAATCACCTCACAGAAACACTGTTTTCAGTGGCTAACCTAACTAAACAAATATAAGCTTACAATCCATTAAAGAGACTTTCAAACTTTCAATTAAAATATGAAAAATTATATTCTATATCAAATATATATATATAAATCACATATTCAAACTTTACCTCCATCTTCTGTGTAATACTAAATCAATTCTAGCGGCCATACAAACAGTTGTGCTCCATCTTTAACCAACTTTTTGTTTAAAGAATTTAATATTTTTTAACATTACATGACTTTTGTAACATGCTGTCATAGTATGTATTTAAATATTTCCTAGTAGTTCTTCTATTTTCTACAGAAACTATAGTCACTGCCATTTTAAGAAATGGAAAATAATAAGATAAGTTTTAGAAAACACAAAACACACATTTCTCCCTACACATCACTAACATCAAAGATAACCCACTGTAGGGTAAACAAGGCAAACATTTATTCGGTGCTGCAAATTTCCAGAATAACTGAAGTTAAAGTTCGCACGAGATGCTCTTCTCAGATCAGCAGCAAGTCTTTGTGGCTGAAAAAAGTCAGCTTATTAAGATTTTATCAACAATACCCACTGCAAAAAAAACATCCATGCTATTCCTTAAGAGTTCTTATCCTCTTTATTAAAGTTGAAAATTACTAACTTACCTCCAGTGACTGCATTAGTGTTGGTTTAATGGCATCCTTCATCAGAACAGCTAAAGCTCCAGTTACACCCTGTGAGAGAGCACAGCCAAAATAAATTACAATAAGGAATGACAATATTTTCAATGCAAACTTCATTTTGGCTGAGGCACTTACCTACACAGAAAACCATTCAAGAACTTTGATATAAAGATAATAAAAGCTGTGGA
Source organism: Atractosteus spatula (assembly GCF_055471065.1). Lineage (NCBI taxonomy): Eukaryota > Metazoa > Chordata > Actinopteri > Semionotiformes > Lepisosteidae > Atractosteus > Atractosteus spatula. Next base: position 32,671,254 of record NC_142707.1, read on the forward strand.
TATTCCAGTGCCATCCCCTTAATAAGGCGGCAATATGTTGATTAACATTTGATTTTAGCTTAGGTTTAGCTTCTTCAAGGATCCACTTTTCAATAGGACCAAAATCACATTTGAAAAAGTAGCACCAGAGGATTAGAACACTGTTTAAAGTACTTTTGAAATTTTAAATCAATATAGATTGAGTCACTTTGCTACATTATTGTCTGTTTAGGGAATACAGAGAAAATCTAGATCTTCAGAGAACCACACCAGATAAACATCCAGGAGTGAGTTTAAAGTGGCTCCATATTTTTTCATTGTTAAACTCAATGTTTGGAATTTTGTGCCACTACAGCTCTTAAGAGTAAATGTTTTAAATTGAAATCTGCAAAAAATTTGGAAGGGTGAAACATTTGACAAAATCAGAAACTTAACTGTCAAACACTTCATATAAATCACATTGTTTACAATCGAAGGTTTCTCAACCTCTTTTAAAATAGTCTAAATATAGTTTTAACATTTTTGAAAACCGTTGACAGAAAAAAAAAACATTCCACACAATATATGAATTACAATCCTACTGTTTTTTTTATTTCAGGTGTTTCAAACTTTATTTATTTTCATCTTTATGAAGGCAACACAAACTCATTCATAGTGCTCAGAAATGGCTCAAATTCAAAAACATTTAGAATACTAGCCAAATGTGAATTTGTCAACAGGACATATTCCACAAAAGGTGGATTTCTTTACTTCCTGTACAATTTCCAACTCCAGCTCATCATAGATCACCCTACATCACTTGAATTAAGATAATATTAGTAACTTACAAGTGTTCCTTTGACTGAGTAAGAGGTGCTGCTATAGGAACACTTGTCTTTTAGCGATCATTTGAAATAAAATGTGACCCTTCAGCTCTTAATTTCTTAATTCAACAAATCAAAGTTCAATCACGTTAAAGTGACCACAGTACAATTGCTCTATACCTTCGGAAATTGATAATTTGCCTAGCAGTGAATGAGTTTATAATTTGCCTACTTATTAACCCTGCTACATAGGAGCACTGTTAGAGACCCCCTGCTGCTGAAGTTTAGCTGAACTTTTGTAGTTAAGCCGTCACTAGCAATTTGTGAAATTAATACAGCAATTTCCTCAATTTGTTATACTGGAAAACTGTAATTTAAACAAATTCATGCTTTACCTGAAAATGTTAGACCAGAGGTGGGGGTGCTTTCCTTACAAAACATTTAATGCAATTAACTTGCCTGGATAAGAATCTATTTCAAACCAATTCTTACCAGACCGAGGTCTAATTGACCGCTACAGAGTCAGCCTTGCAAACACCACAGAGGGAATTAACCACAATTTGGAGAATCCTGTATCCGGACATATTGATTTAATAAGAAATATAAGAGGAGGATGTCAGGAATAATCTACAGTGGCCAAAATCGCCAAGATACAGGCAAGCATGTGTAAAGTATGGTGTTACTTATATACCATCTGCTTCTCAAGGACTGCCATAGATTTTAAGAATGCTCTAGACTCTCAAATGCAGACCACGATTAATTGCTGCTTTTGACTTATAGTATTACTTACTGCCTCTGACTTCTGTGGTTTTCTTCAGTTCACAGCAGCAATCTGGCTTCAAACAGCAAACTATCAAAATATTTGGTCTCCCACAGTAAATTAAAGACATTACTGTTTTCTTTTGCTTAAGACCAAGACTGAATTGCTTATTACAACTTTCAGGGTCGTGGCAAATCTTTGGGGCAATGTTTGCATTATAAGCTCTCAAAAAGAAAGCAATAATAAAAGCAGGTATGCTTTATGAGATGAACTTGTATTTAAAACATCAATTCATAATGCTAGAGGAAATTGGGTTCAGATGTAGGTCTAAAATGCTGGTGAGCCTGTGACACTGAAAACAGATGTCAGAGGTTTTTGTCAGAACCCACAACTTGGCCCACCCTGTTTCCAAAGGCTACAACTGAATCTTTTTGTCAGCCTTTGGCCATCTTTATTATCCACCAAGAACCAAGATTAAATATTACTTCCATCCCTCTATCCAGCTTTATCCAGTATAGTGTAACAGGGAAAGCCGGATTCTATCTCAGCAAGCAAAGGGTGCGAGGCAGGATACACCCTGGATGGGACGCCAGTCCATCACGGGGCACACAGACACAAAAATGCACCCACTCAGACCGGGGCCAATTTTCCCAGAAGTCAGTTAACCCACCAGTATGTTTTTGGACTGTGGGAGGAAATTGGAACAGACTTGGAGAGAACATGCAAATTCCTCACAGATAGCACCCCAGGAATTGGTTCCAGGATTGAAAAGCAGCAATGCTAACCAACGCACCACCATGCCACCTCATCACAAACATTTTTTTTTCCTCAGTCATGACCTCTTCCTGATTTTGACACATCTGATGTGGTTGCAGACTAGCATTTTTGTCCCCCTTGAAAAAGGTATGGACTTAAGTTTAACTTTTGATATCAATACAAAACTAAAGCACCACCATAAACATTTACTAACTGAAATTCAGGATACTCGCTAAAATAATTAAATATCGATGTTCACCATGTGAAAGGTGCAATCATTTAAGGAACATAATGTCCTCAGGGAAAGATAAGTGGAAAAAGTAGTTCAGGTGGGTAGCTGCGTCAGCATGCGTGGGCTGCAAAGGAACAAGTAATAGGTTTAGTCCATGCTGAAAAGAGAAGAGAGAAAACACGACATTTCGGCTGTGAAGCCTTCTTCAGGTATGAGAAAGACAGGGCAGACAGCAAAGATTAAATGGCATAGAAGAACAAAAGCTGGGAGAGGGGAGGAGGCAGGAGGGGCAGAGAGGCCACTCAGGAAGTGCAAAGTGAAGAGGGGTAAAGAAAGGTGTCAAAACCTGCATGAGAATAGAGAAGATTACACGAAAATAAATTGATCATTGAGAGAAGGGAGACGGCGTGAACCTAGTTTCAGGATGAGTTAACCTGGTAACCTGATAAGTGGGAAAGAACAGTAGAAGCACAACAGCAGTATTGAAAACCCTACATGATGGTCACAATAACCAAAGAAATCAGTAAATAGACCATCACACAGCTGTAGCAAAAAAATAAATAAAAATTGATTACAATCAGACCAGGTAAAAACAGAATATAGAAAGTTACTTAAACAAAACTGTAATGAGTAGATAAAATACATCTCGAGTCTACCGAGATGCATGACCAGTAAAAGGAGCACATCTGGAACACAGAGTGAGCCCTGTAGTCCACACATCTCTGGTTCAACTCTGGGTACTACATCACTCAGTTGTCATCCCAGTCCCCAGGCAGTGGTGCTCAACTGTGCGCCAAGTGGCAGCTGCTGTGGGTGTACTCCACATCACACACAAAATCAGCCCCTGTGTGACTGACGTAAAGCCTGTTCCAGGAAAACAGAGGGTTGTGGGTTCAGTCCCAATGCACATTGCACATACTAGTTGTATCTTGAATTGCTCTATAACAACTAAGTTGTATAAAGGAATGACAGCATTCCTGTAAGGTTAACTTGTAATGGAATGTCACCCCAGGAACAGATGCAAGGACCCACGTAAAGACAAAGATTCACAGACCTTTAAAAGAGGAATTATGTGCTGTTATGCACTGCAATAACTAAAGTCATGTACATTACAGTACATACAAAGGGGCCTAAAAACACTTTTAAAGAACAGCATCCTTAATCATTGCTGGGACATTCTATGAGTTATCTTGAACAGATCCTAAGCTTCCATCAGACTGCGATTTTCCAACATTTTCGATTGTCTCGTCAAACCCAGTCTCATCAATTCTCAATCGTAGTTGCAGATCTCTGAATAATGGATGAGCAATTTCAAAATGGAGTATTATCATTTTAAGTCCTTATTTTATGGCATATATATGCATTAGTTGTAAGATCAGACATTACATTGTTCAGCACTTCTAAGTGTATATCTTTATAGTGAATAGGGTTGTTTTTATTACAAAATCCAATACTCTTGTTCTCTGGTTGGTGTTGCTGTACAACTGTTGATATGGTTATACTGTCACTAGGAGTTCACTGGTCAGACTGACCTTTGTATTTTATGACTTTCCACACTCACATGCACTACCATGTGAGAAAGTACTGGTGTGAGCAGAAACCAGCCACAGAAATCCATGAAATCCACTTCACTGGTTGTTAAGCCTTTGAAAAGACTCAGGTGTGACCAGAGAAAAGGGCATACTGTAAATTTGAAAGAGACTTCTCAACCACCCCTTCAGTAAGAATGAAAATGGTCTTGGAAGAACATGTTTTAGAAAATTCTGAGAGTGGCTCAATCATGAATGAACATGTCTGATGAAAAACTCAGATATTTACAATTTCATCCCTATGGTACAACTGCGTTGACTCAGACATTTCAGAACACTTCATGTCCAACATGTCTGGTTAACTTAATTAAGATTAACTGGACTAAAAACTACAGTCGTGGGAATGGTCAATTGTACTAGTAATAACTAGTAAAATTCATACATTTTTAGGAATCATTTACATTGCAAGACTAAAGCTACATTCCTCCAACTTTTAACCAATTCATCCGATTTAGGTTCTGGGTGCAAGTAAGAGTACCGCCAGTCCAGCACAGGGCGCACACAGACACTCATACCTGAGCCAATTTTCCCATAAGTAACCTACCAGTATGCCATTGGACTGTGGTAGGAAACAGGGACAACTGGAAGAAACCCAAGTGAACACAGGGAGAACATACAAACTCCATGCGGAGAGTGCCACAGGTCCTGAACTGAACCCAGGGCCCCAGCACTGTAAGGCAGTAATGCTAAAAAGTGAGCCCCTATTCCACCCCAAAACTAAAGCCCTTAGTCTTTAGTCTAAAGCCCTTACTCTTAACTTTAGAGACTAAACTCAAAGATTAAAGCCCTTAGTGTTAACTCCAGAAACAGTCCAAGCTCCAAGGTCTACATAGAGTAACTACTTAACAACATAACCATTAAAGGTACTTGACTGACGCACTGTTGAGTCAGTTAAGAGTCTGGGATATGTCATTAGCTGAATACTATCATAGCTCCAAAAGCAGTAGGTACATACTTAGCAGTTTGCTGAGCAACGGCATCCCCTCTGGCATGTTTGCATGTAGCATTAACTATTCTGATCCTGTCCTCCTTAGTCTTCCAATAAATGCTCCCTTGTTCACATAGACGCTGAGAGGCATTCAGTGCAACAAAATGTAGAAGGTTTGACAGTGCATGCTGTGAGGAAAAAAACATGCACCATCGTCATCTGCCCCTGTGCTCATACTCATATAAAACGGTAATTGGCAAGTACCACTTACTTAATTTGGTCTTTCAGTAATCAGGTCTGATTGAACAATTCTGTGTTGAGTAAAGTGGATTTTAACCTTCAGTTAAGCTAAACATGCTTTTGTATCTTCTCTCGGTTTGCTTACAGCATCTGCTTAAATAAAATTAAAAGCATACAATACTAAAATACTAAAATGGGATGGTGAAGTTCTATTGAAAGAGAATACAAAGTTCACGCTACATTTATAAAATGCAGTTTCAGAAAAACTTAAATTTTGACTTATTTATTAAACTTCCTTTGCCTTCTTCACGTCCCTGACCTTTTTACTTTCATGAGTACCTATCTATGCCGCCACTAGTGAACACAGAATGGATTTTCAAAGAATATATCAACGTCCTCCAAGAAAAGGAAACTTAGTGAAAGCTGAACAGTGTTTTTGCAGCCAGTATTTCCATCCTGTATATGCCAAGAATGCTTATTGCACGAAAAACAAACCCAGCAGCAATGTTGGAATTAAAAATAAAAAAAAACGGGAGAATTTTCAAATCAACTGATAATATATTGACTGGTTAATCTTTTAACCTGCATCGACTGGCAGCCCAGCCCCATGACTAAACGAATCAATGAGCTCCATTCCAACATGAATATGGAGGAACCAACAGGTTCCAGATTCACTGGTATCAGATGTCACTTTCTCTAATCCAGAGAGTGAAAAGGTTTACAAGGCCGGCTGCCAGACTCTAGCCATGCTACACATTATATTACTTTGTGGGATCTCCCACCTCCCCTGGGGTGAATCATATCACAGATGAAAACGATTTATTGGCTCAGACCTCTGAGCTCTCTGAATTGGCAATGGTGTTTCTATTCATAAGGCACAGTGGATAGTGCTACAGTAAGTCAAGATGGTGGCTATTAAAATAAATTTGTAAAAAAAAACCATAAGAGAAGCCAACCATGAAGAGCATAACAAAGGTAAGAGTGCATACAAGTTTTAACCTAGAAACAAAGGGAAAACTTCAGCAACTTTCCAAAAGACAACACAGTGAATTCCTGCCTAATTCCGCATATACAGGACTCTTTCACTGTACTGTGCATTGCACCGCTGTGCTCTAATAAAGAAGTACTACGATTTATTACTTAAAAAAATTAAAATTTCAATTACAATTCAAACTAATGTAATTGATGTGGGAGTCTGTTGCTAGCTGCCTATGTTGCTGAAGCCGATACCCTGGCTTCTTTCAAGAAAGGGGTGAGTTACTTCCTTGGATCAATTAGCTACTATCAGGCCAGGTGGGCTGGAAGGTCTCCTCTCATTCGTAACCTTTCTTATGCTCTAAAGTATTTATTTACATATCACTCAGCCAAATTCACCAAGAAGGTCTTTATTTTCAGAGATTTGAATGATGATGTTGTCCTTACATGATCAATAACCGAGTTACAAAGGTGAGGTTCCATGACTAACAGTTTTTGTCTAGTTAAATTTAAACATGTTTATGGAACAGCAGTGAAGCCAGGAAACACAGGAAGAAGTACAGGAAACCAGGGAGCTCACAGAACTACAGGACATGGGCCCAACTGAGAGGCTCTAGAAGTTAAACTTCTTTTAAAACTGCCAGCACAATGATGTGAGCACAGTGCTGCTGTGCTTGGTTCCGAGAACTCAGGTGACCATCCTTGATCATTTTAGCAAAGTTCATTCACATTTCAGTCCAGGAATTTCACCAAGTCTAAGATGAATCAACCGAAGCACATCAAAGTGGGATTCTTAAAAGTTCATTTTTACCACAGAATTAACCAAGCATAATAACCCCACTCAAAGCCATCATCCCCAATTCTCAGACTTGATTTTCACATTTTTTCTTTGAGTGACCTTTTTTTCAAAAAACGCACCTTCTCATACTGTAAATCACAAAACTGAAACAAGCATTGTAAGGTTTCTATTATGCACCAGTCTGCCCAAAATCCTGTCTGAGGTGATGGATATTAATTACAGATCATAAACCATCATAAGGCAACATTTCAAACCCACCAGCTGCTGGATTCAGAAATCTGAATTGACTCTACTTCCAAAAAAAATATACAAATTGAGCTATTTGTAATCTTACGCAATTAATAAGACACTTTCTGAAAACATTTAATGGTCAGACTCGTTTTCTGAAGAATTGGCATTTGCAGTAATAAATACACTCCTGGAATGTGCATGTAACACATCATGCTTTTACACAGGTTAAGGCGATACCTTCCAGCTGAAGTGCTTGGAGGTGTGGTGTTCGTAATGCAGTACATACCAAGTCATCTGCTGTGACTGGCTGACCTTTCCTGTCACTGCCAACCACCATCTTGCCAAGTCTCACTTTCATATCAGCGAGCCCGTCTGTCAAGGCCAGGATGGCCATGATCTCACTGGCAACGGCGATGTCAAACTGAGTCTGCGAGGACAAAATAAAAAGAGTTCTATATTTAGAGCCCAAGGGAGCTTCTCAAATAATGTACAAAACATAATTTAAGTTAAATCTAGGCTTCTCTGAGCTCCTCTTAAATGTGCCACAGATTAAAGATTGAGAGCATTTAGATATTGGACAATAATGATGTTACACTCATATATTTGCAGAGCAATTATATATCGTGAAGCAAAGAAGACATTTGAATGTCCTTGAGAGCTACTTACTCATAAAACTAGACTAGGTAAGCAAAGAAAGATCAAAGTATCCATTGCAAGGTGTGAGGGCACCTCAGTAAGGGTGTTTGCCCACGTTCACATGAACTAGGTGCTATGAGTCATGTGTCACGTCAATGCTGCCATCAATAGGGAGGAATTAGTTAGTCAAGGTTCTCTTGGCAATTCTCCGGAGGCTTCCCAGGCATTTGCAGGGTTCAAAACAGCTCTCCTACTTTTCACAGCATAACCTTCATTACATGGCTGTGTCTCCTGCGATGTGCTCAAATAAAACAAGAGAATAGAATGTGAGCAGGTCTCCCTAATTTCTCATTCTCTCGCGTGTGCGGTTACAGGGTGCACAGCCATGAGCCGGGACAAAAACATACAAAATCAATTAAAAAAACATGAATCCAACTCAGGTGAGCGTATGACATCTAATAACTGGCAATTCTAAATTACTGAAAAAATACGCAGTGTAAGAAATATGTTCTAAATGTGTCAAGAGCCAAGCTCACAGTCTTTTAGGCAAAATTAAAATAATTCAGACAATCCCAACCACAAAGGATATTGAGGTACAAAGGTATTACATACAATATTTTGTCTATTCTTTAATTTTATATTTATCCTTTCTAGATTTTAACACCTTTTTTGATAAAACGAGTGCCTGAAATGACAGAATTCTCCGAATGCTACAAAGTGAGTTATTGAGGACAGCAGTTAAGCATACTGTAAATGCAAACATATGCTTGGCCTCGCATGTATTTTTTATAGAAATATTTCAGCAAAAGAACATTTGCTTTCACTTATATTATTTCCCCATGCAGGTGTAGTGTTTATTTGTATTACCTCATTCAGATTTAATCAGACTGGCAACTACTGAAATATAATAGCAGGGCACTTATTTTTTTATGTATGTGCTTTATAAAAAAGACTACATGCCAAAACATGCCCATACTGCATAAACAATTCTTTTTGATTGGACAAAGACTATTTGAAATATTTGTGTGGCTATATACATATAACAAATCTTACAATTTCGGTTTTTGCAGAGTTCAAATCTTTGAAGTTAGTATACTGTGCGTTTGGAATACATTTTATAATCACACTCAATTATAAGTTACTTACCTGACGAATGTGTCCTTTTTCAGTGTTTGCCTGACCAATGGTTATTTTCCTTAAGAATCGGTCGTTTGTATCTACAACTGAAACATGAACATGAAAAAAATAAATATTCTGAATGAATAAATTGAATAATGTCTTTTGGGTTGTCTTTATAAAACTGCCTACAGCAATTTTATTTTCATTTTTGTTTACTTAACATTTAAGATCTTTTTAAGACTTAAGATTGACAACCTGCTTTGTCTGATTTTCTGCATATTTGCACATTTTTCGCAGCAAAATTTGTCAGGTCTTTTCATGGGTTGTAGTAGTACATAGAGAAGAGTCTGAGAGAAAAAAAATGACACCAAATGAAAGAAGCACCAAACTTTTGTTTGGTGTGCAAGGGAATCAAATACACAATCTTCAGGTATAAAAAAAGTTACTGCCCTCCTAGTGAACTCAACCCAATTAAAGGGATAATTAGGGTCAACTGTTTGAATACTTGGGTTGACAATCGGGCCTGATGTATCTCAGCCCCGCCCTATATAAATCTGACTAACTTTGTCCCTTACCAGCAGAGTGAAGTTGTCAGCACATGGGTTTTAGAAACACATCATGCCAAGATCAAAATAAATTCCTGAAAACATCCGGACTCTGGACTATCAGTCTGGAAAGGGTAACAAAGCCATCTCTCGGGGCTCTGGGGCCATACTGTCCAAATGGAGAAAATCTGGGACAGCAGTGAATATTCACAGGAGTACTAGTCCTGCCAAAATCTCTCCCAGCGTAAGGCGTAAAATTGTCCAGGAAGTCACAAAGGTCCATAGAAAAACATCTAGGGATCTGCAGGCCTCTCTCGCCTCAGCTAAGGTCAGTGTTCATGACTCCACCATTAGTGAGACACTGCATAAAAATAGTATCCATGGCAGAGTTTCAAGACAGAAACTACTGCCTGCCATGTGAAGATGGACATGAATGCTTGCCTCAGGTTTGCCAAAATGCTCCTGGATGATGCTCAAGAATTATGGAACAAGGTTCTATGGACAGAAGAGTCAAAAGTGAAACTTTTTGGCTGACATGGACCCCATTATGTTTGGTAAAACCAAATACTGCATTCCACAGTAAGAACCAACAGTCAAACACAATGGTGGTAGTGTCATGGTTTGAGGATGCTTTGCTGCATCAGGACCTGGACGACTTGTCATAATTGAAAGAAACTTAAATTCTGCTCTGGAACACAGAATTCTACAGGACAATGTCAGGCTATCCGTCTGCTAGCTGAAGCTGAATCGCAGTTGGGTTAAGCACCAAGACAATGATCCAAAACACGCAAGCAAGTCTACATCAGAAGAAATTTAGAATGTTCAATGGCCTAGTCAAGTCCAGACCTAAATTCCACTGAGATGACGTGGCAGAACTTGAAATGAGTTCACACTTGAAAACCCACAAATGTCACTGAGCTAAAGCAGTCCTGCATGGAGGACTGGGCCAACATTTCTCCACAGTGCTGCGAGGGACTGATCAATAACTACAGAAAACGTATGGATGCAATTATTGCTGCCAAACGTGTTGTAACCAGTTATTGAGTCCCAAGGGGCAATTTCTTTTTCACATGGGTGTTGTATAACTACCTTGAATAATTTAAAGAAGTATCAGAATTTTGTGTTATTTGTTTACTTGGGTCCCTTGTATCTTATATTACATTTTGGTTGAAGATCTGATAAAATTCAACATGAAAAACACAAAATAATGCAGAAAATCAGACAGGGGGCAAATACTTTTTCATGGCACCGTACATTTGGCTGGAATACACCCAATTTTCTTTGGCATTTTGTTTATGTTAGAATGCAAAATCAGTGTTTTAACGGGTTATTAACAATGCTCTTTCAGCAACTGTGAATAAAAAACATTAAAACACACAGGAAACTTAAAATGATTTTATATTACAGTATTCAAGATCCCACCAAAAATGAATCCCATATTCAGCATTAATGTAGGCTTTCATCCCCCTGTCCATACCTCTCTGCCATGTGATGGTCGAGGGGTCAATGTCAAGGCGTACAAACGAGTTAATCTCCTCCGGGGTCAAACTGTCAGGGTCCGTCTTGTTGATGCCCAGTCGCTAGACAGTGCAAACAAAGAATTAAAGCATTAATACGGTACATGTGAGCAGTACCAATCCATTCATAATCTCTTCCAATAAGTCAACAGAGGACTGTAGAACTTCAAACTCAATATTCTCAACACTATCTAATTTCTCAGGTTTCCTTTGCTAGTGGCAATACAGTACATAATATGTTTGCAAATCCCCGATAATCAGTAATACACCAATTGAAAAAAAAGTAATTCACTTAAAATTCACCACACCTTGGCCAGACAGAGTACAGGCTGCAAAGTTTTTTTTTTCTCCGATGGCTATCCATGAAGTACAGTCATGGACGTCAGAAGTATAAAAGGGCAGTACAATCTAACAAAAAAACATTTTGTTCTGACAATGCAGACATTTCAGTGAAAACTCTGCTTTTTGAATAATTATGACTTGCAGAAGAATGATTTTAATGTGGCCATTAACATTTAAACATGAAAGTGTATTTGACTTTAGAACCCTGTAACAAGTATTGTTATTATTAGCGTGTATTTCAGCAAAAAAAAAAACAAGAACAGCAACCAAAAATGAAATACTAAAGTATTTCCTCTTCAAACAATGACCATATAACTCATCACCTTAAATCTTGTGGAATTTCTTTTACCTTGCCTAACTGATTTAAATTAGATATCATATCTGGATATCTGTGGGTAGAATGAACAACAACTGTCTGTATACTACACATCTATAACAAAGATCAGGAAGTGTGACAGAATTTACAGTAATAGAAATGATGTTATTAATGAAAGATTACAGTTTATCTTGGCACAAAAGAATAGGCCCCAGAAATCACCATTAACTACTCAACATGGGTGCTGTAAGGCATGGGATCTGAAAGGAGAGTAACTCAAATAAACACCTGCTTCTCCCCTGTTCTCCACTGCAAGACAAGTAGGTTTCAGCTTGTGGAGGAAGGAAACCGTCTGACATTTCTTTGAAGCACAAACATTGAAGGATAAGTGGTACTAGATTATAGCGCTGAAAATAAATACGTCACATCTCACCATATAACTTCAAATATCTGAAAATATGCATATGTATTTCTCAGATAAGGAGAAAGGGGAGTCACATTTAAACACAGACTCTAGACAAGTCATCAAGTGTCAAGCGGAAATGCAACTGAAACAGTCCATTTCGTTTCACCACTGGAAATATTTGGTTTCTCAGATAATCTCTGAAAAATCCAGTACTGGTTTATTGCTTAAGCACTTCCGACTCTTAAGGCCTCAGCATCTCATGATCTTTGATGGCGCCACGACACATCTTCCATGCTTACTAATATTTTACTAATAGATTAACTTTACAACTGCTAAAACAAAGTCCGACTGTTTAACCTTTTGTGTTAAACTTTACATCAGCTACTTCTAGGAGCTTCATGCTGTCGTTTTCCTTATAGTTAGTTCCCTTTATAGGAAGTGGTATCACAGACCACATACTGTACCAATTGTGTGGCTCTAACAGCAGTTTAGCAACATGGCAACAACACTGACAGTAAGAAGAGCAAACCTTGCTACTAAACCGCTCATATATCCTTTTCAACACATAACATGGATCCTTGAGGGAAATCACACAGGGTTTCCCACAGGAAAACATTCTCGGGCCAAAGTGGCACATTAATGTTAGCCCTCCCCCACTTAGCGAGCTTACTGTACGAGCTATCTTATTACTGAAACTAAACATTATCGTGATCAAGACTATTTCAGCCACAACAGTTAGTTTAATTATATAGGATTCATCAAGGATGCAGGCTATCAATAATGCAGAGAACGAGTTTTGTGTTTGATGCTATTACTGTTTCTTGCATCATAGAGCCATTATTATGCGCGTTTTGCAATCGAGAGACTGTTATTATTTTGCGCTCTTTGACGCAAAATTAAGTGGCTCCCACTCCCTTTATTATTCTTTAGAACTGATGCATTTCACCAACTTTTGCAAACAACAAAGGGACACAGTATTTTTCTGTGACCCAGAATTTCAGCTGCGAGGAAACCCTACGTTTTCCTTCTACATCCATTACTGATATAGTTCTCAAGAGGCCAAGACCATAATACATGAGATTATCCGTTAAGAACTGTGATTGTGCAATATTTGCATCGACGGTTTCTTTAATTCACGTTAAGAAAACAAAAACGCATTGATTAAATTAACGGATCACAAGTCTCTATGACAGTTTCAGAATTTTCCATCCATTACTTTGTTTTTTAATCCCCGTAGACTTGATGCAAATGCAGGAGAGTTTCAGATCAAGGCATGAAACCGTGAGATTTGGTCTCAATGCACGAGACGTCAGAGCTATGTGATAACATATTGTACCGCTGTGGCTGCTGGCTGGCAAATGACCTTCCAGACTACGAAACAGTATTTCAATATAGATTCTTGAGCACATTTTGTCGGCATTCAAGCATTGGTTTGGCAAGGTGGCCAGCCTGGCCTGTACACAACTGCAGGAACCATTGACTGTATTTGTACTAGTGGTGTGCACTAACAAAAGTGGTCATTGTCCCATTGCGGCCATATAGTGAAGTGTTTGGTATAGAAACAGTACCCAATTAAAGCACTTTACAAAAAAAAAGCTTGCACCTTATAAATATGAGGATGTAAATTCTAAGTGAAATCACTGAATTAAATCACGCAAATAAATGCTGAAAGAAAAAATTAGCCAAATGCTCTTTCCATCTAAGGAGTAGCCCCATCTTGTTTCCTAATACATGGTGTGCACTGTAAAAAAAATGGTCACTATCCCACTGCGGACACGTACAGTAGCGAAGAAGTGACTTGCTCTGTGCTTCCAGGATAAGCTGTAGGATGCCTCAGCCCTTACCAGGAATACCAGATATACGGTCACATGACGTTTCATGTGCGCACTGGAACTGCCTCAAAATGCAGAGACTACTTACTTGCAATCTGGCAATCTGTATGGAAGAGAACTTTCTGACTCTGTTGACAGAAGGCACAAGTCTGTTGTACAATGCCTGTTAAAAAAATAAAATAAAAAAAACTTTATTCTTTCTGAAATGAGCGTTACTATACGCCGAGGAAACTGGCTACTGCAGAATCCACAGCAAAACATTCTGCTCTGGCACCAGACGCTACCTTGTCCGACTGAGTTGCTTCATGAAGAATCCTGGCATCAATTGCTGCTGCTAACAGGTTGTTGGCCGCCGTGATTGCATGGATGTCTCCCGTCAAGTGAAGATTAAACTGTAAAGGAAGCCTTCATCAATATATATTCATTATATGAAAATAAGAGCAGTCACGAGGCAAAGAAATGCTTTCTCAATACCATACGACTCTTTGTAGTTGTAACTCTATATATTGGTAACGGTAAAAAATTGCAACAACTGAAGGTTCTTCAAAAATAATGAAGTGCTGCCAAACATTTATGTCAGGGTTATTTTACATTTGGATTTACCAATGGTTGCCTTTTTAAAAGCTAGTCAGTTTGGAGATGTCATTTGTTTATCACCCTGTTTTCATACAACCACACATGGAGAATAGAGGACTCGTGCTCTTCTCCAATGTACACAGCCATTTGCCCCTCTGTGAGCTCTGCGGTGTCTTGAAGGAGCATTAGCACTGAGTGGAATGGTGGACATGTCTTGTTGGGAGCTCATAGCATCTCCCCTAGGGGCTGCTACTGCAGCAAAGACCAGAAGAAACCCTGGCCAACTGCAGCCCAATCAACACCAACGGCTCCTGGCTAATTTCTTGTTGCCACCTGGGGATCCCAGCTGCAGACGACCGATGACATGGTCCAAGGTCAAACCAATGTCTGGACCACAAGGCCGAGCCCGTGTTCTGAGCGACTGATTGCACTGACTGACCAGTCATAAAGGTCGTTATTTTAAATGATATCCAAGGAACATCATTAGAAGGAGAATAATCATAATCACAGAACTAAATCTAATATCTGTTTAACATGCCTTCTATGAAGCACTTTGTCCAAAAGCATATTTTGCTTCAGAAAATGTTATGATATTTCTTTCAAGTTATAGAATCGGTGTCCTGTATGAACCATGTCATTTTTAGTCAGTGAAGAAGCATGTGGCCATTATTGACAAAATAAACATCGTTTTATCCTGCTGAAAGGTGTATGGTATTCACATATGCAACAAATACTATTAAACGTTTAAGATACATATCGATTTGGTTCTAGAATGTAATGCATACTTCACAAGTTCTGAAGCAGTTAACAGCTCAGGATATGATTCTACCAATCCAAG
Source organism: Atractosteus spatula (assembly GCF_055471065.1). Classification (NCBI taxonomy): domain Eukaryota; kingdom Metazoa; phylum Chordata; class Actinopteri; order Semionotiformes; family Lepisosteidae; genus Atractosteus; species Atractosteus spatula. The sequence goes on from NC_142707.1 coordinate 32,686,673, forward strand.
AGAACACTGTGAAGAAAGAGCTGTCATGATACATTGCATCTGCAATTACTCCCTGCTTTGAAGTCTTTCTGTTGTCTTTGCTAGCAATAACTTCCTCATGAAAAATATTATGCTAAAGAGCGAAAGGGATGAAGTTGTTTTCAAGCAGATCAGTCCAGCTGACGAGGTCTTATGACTGCGATTATGACTTGCTTACCTCCTCCATTGGAATGACTTGAGCGTAGCCACCTCCTGCTGCTCCCCCTAGAGCAGAGAGAACAAATTCAACATTCAGGACCCAGGATACAAAGAGCAGTTTATAAAAAAGTCAATAAAACTGTGTGCCCTTGCAATGATCCTTCACTGCTACAGTGTTTCAGGATAAAATTTATTAAGAGTTCCCTACGCGGACAAAACCATGGACAGCCAAACAGTCGGGGTTAACGCAGTGCTTTACCAATGTTTAAGGAAAACATCAACACGGGCTGTAATAAAGATTAGTCCTCCAGAAACTAACTTATAAAAGAAGGTGATTTTAAATTTGGAAGGCAAGAACTGAAGACAGTTCAGTGAAAAGAAAGGGTATTTTAAATAGCAGTGTGTAAGAGAAACTGGGGTCTCAAGAGTCAATATTTCTGCCCCCGCATGGGCCAAGATAAAATCTGCTCCCAGCTCAGCATGAAAGGCGATTTCAGTATGACCTTTCCCGGAAAGTTCCAGAATATTTGATCAAATATAAAGCTTGACACACGGACGTGCTTCGGTGCGGGCTGGGGACGAACACAATACCTTTAACACCGAAGGTGGGCCCTTGAGAAGGCTGCCTCAAACAAGCAAAGGAGTTGACCTTCAGGTGGGCAGTGAGAGCCTGGGCCAGGCCAATGGACACCGTGCTTTTTCCTTCCCCCAGGGGGGTGGGAGTTATCCTTCGAAGAAGAGAGAAAACACCTTTGAACTTTCCCCTACTTCACCAATGGCTGTCATAGTTGGAACATACAGTAGGTTGTGGCAGAGAGACAAAAAACCAAAGTCAATAAGTCTTGCCTTGCACTCTACTTGTGGGACAGACAAAGGACTGCCATAACCCTTATCAGGAATAAGTGTTTGTTCGATAACGAATGATTGGTTAGAGGTATTAAAACAAAAGAGAAAGGTGTCTCTTACAGAGACGGTTCTTTTACTAGGTTTTCTTGAATAAGCACAGAAATGGCCTCCAATCAGTTATTTCTGGTTAATAAAGAACGCCTGAGTACGTATTTGTGCCATGACTTTAATACAAACTAGTGTCCACGATAGGATAATTCCAGAAAAATAATCTTTGGCTACATTACATCACCTTACAATAGAAGTTAAATAAAAAAGCAGTACAACAATGAAAACCATCTATTTTCATAGAACTTGTATTAGCTGAAAACGTTAAGCAAGGATGTAAGCAATTTAGATAACTTTGGGAACTAGTCTCACATGATTTTAAAACAGCTAGTCTATGACTGTTCACTTTGTTGCAGTAGATAACAGATATCAACTGAATGAAATTCAGATTATAATCTGTATCAACTGACACAAAAATGTAATGAGATTTGAATTACTGTATTGCATGCCTGTAATTAGACCTTTTATGGGATATTTCAAAAACATGCTAACAAATAAAGGTAGGGGAGAAAAGTTTCCAAAATAACTAATTTTTCACAACTGATTACAAAACAGCTCGATCTTAGAATATTATCAGAAGGCTAAGTAACTCAAACAGAAGCAAGCACAATAACAACGAACACAGAAAACACATGAGATTAAAACAGGATGAAATGAAACCTATGAATCTAGAAAAAAAAACATATTGAATTTCTTAATATTATAGCTCACAAACAACATTCTTGCTACCAGTCTCAAGATAAATCCAAATTAATTGGTCAAGTAAAAGACTGAGGGATCTCCACACTATTGGCAGAGCTGTAGTTCTGTTCCTCTCTGGATATCGCCAACTACTTTAAGCTACATGATGGATTTTAGAAAACATTCCCTAGATAGCTCGTTTCGCTCTCTTTTACACATCAAAATAATGTTAGGCAAGACAAGGTCCCCACCCTGACAGACAATCATGTCTCGAAAATTCAAAAGCCTTTGGTATTTCAGAGGTCTGTAGTTGGAAGCATACCGTCCGATCTACTGTATCATTAATCCATACCTTTTGAAAGCATACAGAGAAACACTGCTCTGTCTGTGTTAAACAGCTCAAGCTGGGGCAGCTTTGCTTAACACAAGACTTTCTTTTAGCCCCATCTATGAGAAAGGACATGTTATCTTGGCACCAGTTTAAAGAGGCTTGCCTGGGTCTGACATTAATTGCCGCAGACCTTCAACTCTCTAAAGGTTTCACAACAAAGGGAGTCCATTTGCAGGAGGTTGCAAAGTGGACTTTCATTCCTGTCTGGCTGCCAGGGAGACTGTTTGTTTCAAACATTAAAGAAACTGTGGTTCTCATCCGCCTAGTGAGAGAGGTGCTTTTTCACACAGAGGTAAACAGAGGTATACAGTACAGACTGGTATGTGAATATAAAGCCGTCAAAAGATAAGCCTTTCAACAAGTAAGACTCTTACTGCACGTGTTTGAACCGAAATTCTTCAATACCGCAGTTTGTGCACTATATATTAAAACCTGTATATTTCAAATGGAGTAGGAGAAGAAATTCATTAATACATTCTAAACTTTTCTAACCATTAACATTGAGATAAATACTAAATCCAGCACTTCATATTCATAGCCTTTCCTTAACAACAAAAAAATGTCACCTAAGTACTGTATCCATGCAGTATGCCGATATTCAAATCCATTTTCATCATGTTAAAAAATTCAGGGTCAGATTCTTAAAAAACGATTAAAAAAAAATCTTCAAGGTATAGTGTTATACAAGGTATGGAACGGAGTATGCCATAAACCACCTGCAGATAGTGATTAGAATTTAACACTGTATAATGAAATTAAGAATTTAAGGAGAAGTGGTTTTCATGTGCATACTGAAGATGGAGAAAAACATATAATACAGCAAAAGAAACCAAAATGATAGGTATGGTTAATGACTCAGTTCTTACTGTTTGTCAGAGGACATGTTTGGATTGTTCTCATCTTTTAAACAGCCAAGACAGAAATGCAAAGTACTCTGACACTGTACAAATTGAGTCCAATCATACGTTTTCAATATCAGGAAAGGAGATGGAACTCAAGAGGAGCAGAATGGGACAGGACAGATATGGACAAACAAATGGGAACAGTTTAAATAGATCCTGCTGAAGCTCAGATGATTTCTCCCAAAAGCGAATACATTAAAAACTATAAAACAGGATCCCAAATTGTTCAACAAAATCCATTAGGAAAAATATAAGAGAATAAAAAACACTTCATAAAACATTCAAAAAGAAAGTTAAAGAAAAGGAGCACAACAAATTGCAAGCACAGTTAAAAAAAAGGAAATTAGAAAGGCCACGATAGACGAAAAAGGAAGATACCAATGGGGGCTGAAATAAATTACATAAACGCATATCTACAACAGCAAAACAATCAAATAGCATCATGCAACAATGTATCTGGGACAATAATGGGATATTTCTGATGTACTAAACAGATATTTCACCCAGGTGTTCACTAAGAAAGAGGTCAACAACATGTCTCAGGCAGTGGAAGTACACTGTATATCTTTGGACTGTGAAAGGGAAACTGACACACACAAACATGGGGAGAACATACAATTCCGCACAGATAGCGCCCTAGGAATTGAACCCAGGGCTCCAGTGGAGCAAAGCAGGAATGCTAACCACTGCGCCGCCACGCTACCCTTAATGTCTTTATCCACATTTTGTAAATATTGATTCAGCACAAATTTAAAAGAAAATATAGAGGAGAAATATTTTTTTTGTCTACAGACATATATTTATACATCCATTGACAAAATAAATCATGATTAAACTCTGTGATGTTTTTTTTTTTAATTTTTGATCAGTTTACAGCTCCACATTTTGTATAATATGGTAATATTATTGCTAGAAAGTCCAAATGGCCCCCTCACATTGGTAACTTTTCCTTTGTTTCATTAAAATTCAAAAATAATGTTATCAATTGATATGGATACATACAGAACGCCAATTCTGTGTTAAAGCATTTCTGCTCTTTTCACTCAATGACTTTCCTTTAGAAAATGTTTGAGATGGTTTAAGACAGTATGAAACCCTAAAGGACAGAAAACTTTACCTTCAGCAGCAGTCCTTCATATTAGCCACCGCTAACTTGGATTGTTCTCATTTTCTAAGATGAAGTAGAGATTGCTAATGACTGCTTGTTTTTTTTTTCCTCACCCAAAGAAAACTGTGTTAATAAGAATTAAAGCCGCTATAAAGAGAGGCACAACTCCAGCCCTCCAGGACCAGAAGAGGTGCAAAGAAAAACTGTGGACGCTCTTCTCCAGCATGGGAGTTTTGCACCACAGTAACAACAGTAAAAGACAGTGGATTAATGAGCAAATTGGCAATACCAGAAATACAATCTGGAGTTACAATATATGGGTATCTAAGATGTGTGCTCAGTAGTGAAAATATATATCTTACGTACCTACAGTACATAAACAATGTGGTTTAAAAGCAAGAAAACTAAAGGTTTCTGGTAAATCTCAAATATAAAAAAATGTGTGTGGAGTAAATACATAATGATATTCAATAATAACTATGTACATTGAAATATTTGCCAGTGATCGTTATTACAATGGGGAGGGGCGTAGTCTGTTACTTTGGGCTCATAAAGTGGTCCTACTTTATTTTAACCAACTGCCAGACTACCACATTAGGTAAAGGATCGTGTATTTTTGTCCTTAACTTTTAAGGATACTACACTAGATACAGTACATTTCACACATGTAGGGGAACAGGTATGTGTTCTAATCGACAGGGAGAACCATCTGCACTCTGGTCAGCCAGGAGTAACCAGCCTATAATGTTAGAGACATTCAGCCAGAATGGAAGAAGTGGGGCGATGCAGACCTGTACTGTATATCCTGCCCAAATCAAATGCTACGGGCCTTGAAGTGGTTGCCTAGAACTGTGATACCACTTTTTCCCATTGCTGTAACTTTTTGCTGGAATCCACCAGGCCAAAGCCTGTGCAAGAGATTACTGGATCTTTTCAGGGTCCACAGCATTAGAACAAGCATGTGGTTCCCTGTCATCCTCAAGTCTTTAAGTATCCAGAGTAAAACAGGATACCGCAGGCCTACACAACGTTCACTGTAAGCTAAGAAATGTCATTAGCAGTCCAGTGTTGGCTCACTTGAACATTTCTAATAAAGCAAGCCTGTCCAGTTTCTGGGAGGAGCCCCCATAAAGATGACCTGCAGAACATTTGCTGGAAAATCAATTTTCCTAGTGGAATAACGTTCAGGCCAAGCAACTGCATTTCTAAATAAATTTAAGACAGCTTTGCCATATTATACAACATATGGAGCTGTAAACTGGTCAAAAATTAAAAAATAAAAAAAACATCACAGTTTAATCATGATTTGTTTTGTCAATGGATGTATAAATATATGTCTGTAGCCAAGAAAAACATTTTTCCTCTATATTTTCTTTTAAATTTGTACTGAATCAATATTTACAAAATGTGGATAAAGACATTAAGGGTAGCATGGCAGTGCAGTGGTTAGCATTGCTGCTTTGCACAACGGGAGCCCTGGGTTCAATTCCTGGGGCGCTATCTGTGCGGAATTGTATGTTCTCCCCATGTTTGTGTGTGTTTTCACCGGGTGTCTCAGTTTCCCTTTCACAGTCCAAAGATATACAGTGTACTGATTGGTTAATTTGTTCCTGGGAAAACTGGCTGTGGGGGGAGCAGGTGTGTCGGCATGTGTCCCGTGATGGACTGGTGTCCCATCCAGGGTGTATCCTGCCTTGTACCTGCTGCTTGCCAGGATAGGCTCTGGCTTCCCTGCCACCCGGCATTAGACAAAGCGTTTGGAAAATGAACGGATAAAGAAAGTGATGTCCTTAAACTTTTCTTGAATTCTCCTTCTTAGTTGTCATTGTTAAAACTGTTGCATTTACCTCATTAAAGTTTTCATTGTGACTACTTTTACATGCTAAATATTGAGGTAATCTACATTTAAAGCTCTCTGAACAGAAGTACTGAAGTATCACTTTCAGTACTGAGACGTCATGTATAGCAAAACCAAATTGACCAAAACATAACAGGAAAACGTTTTTTGTAGTAACAGCACCGATATTTTATGGAAGCTACATCGACAGACCCTTCAGACCTCAAGCGCCTTTCTTAACTGAATCAATTCCTTCATTCATGCATCAGTGACTCACAAGTTCTTCCAGTCTTTCAAAACAGGTGAGCTAAAAGAAATAGGACGGGGCTCCCTGTGACCAGGGTTGGTGGCTCCTGACATAAGTAACAGAATAATGCTGATTAACACTGTATAAAGGATTGACCCTCTGGGGCTTCGGTCTGGGTCAGGTTTAAGCTCCAAATACCACACACCTTCCCAGGTCACCCATAATTGTTTAATGGGGCACCAGTCTGGCATGGAAGGCATCAACAAACTGTTGTGGGCGTTAGTCATTTTCTCAGTCTCCTCCTACTGGCACATCCTCCAGGGGCTGACTTAGACCATCGAACCTCCAACTTTCTGACAGCACAAAGGCACTGTTCTCTTGATAAGTGGGGTACTTTAGCTCCTTTACATGTTTTTCTTTCTGTTCACTAGGCCATTTCATCTCATTACCTCAGTCACTAATGAGGTGATTTAGTAGTTATGTACTCATCACTCAAACCTATCGTGGCAAGCCAAGAATGATCAAATAACCCAAACAATCCCAAACGTATCTAAGCGTTATTCAAAATGCAACATGATTTTTCTAAGTTGCCGCACGTGGAGTGACAGTTTGTTTACTGTACAAAATAAGAAACCTGAGCCTGCAATTGTGTGCGTGTCTTTAAGTGAGCAATGAAGAAGAACCATTACAAAGTGCCCACGCCCGTGTTTTGGCCTTGTATTTAAAAACAAACTTAATCCCACTTTTAAGGATTACTGTCTCAATAATAACCTTTACTTTACACTAGAAAGCAGAAAGAAGGATACAGCCGGAACACGGCCCTTTATCTTCAGTGTCGGATTAACCTCTACTTGTTCCTTTGCTCCCTAACACAGCTCCCCTCTCAGCTCCCCAGGGGCTCAAGGATCCCTCAGATGTCTTAAGAGTATGTTTTATGATACATTCTATTCAATTTGTTAAATGACACGTTACAAGGAGTTAATAAGAAAATGCAGAGCTGAAAAATGGAAATGTGATACACAGAAGTACTGTCCGTTTTGAGATCTTTAAAGAACACAACACAGCATTTAGACTTCTACACACATATATACAGTATGCACTCACTGTCCGAAATATTACAAAGCTGCACAATAAAGTTCCTACTAGTTTAGTACTAGCCACACTAGTTTTAAAGTCTATAAAAGGGTACGTTTTGTATTTCGTAGTTTCAGATTCGACCTAATGAAAAGCTTGTTTGCCAGATTTGCAGAAAGACCTTACTGCTCTCATTTTTTACATAGTTTAAAAGGAAATTTGAATGCTAGATGACTACAGCATTTCTTTAAAAAGACGATGAATTCTAACATAAAATGTTTCTCAACCTGCATTACACAGACACAGCCAGCAATCGAGATATTGCATTTGTATTCAAATACTGTATCGGACCACAGATATGATTTATACAGAACACAGAAGCTCACCCAAAAAGGAACCTACCGTTTTTCATATACCCTGTTCATGTTCATGTTTTTACAATACGATAGCACACACCTCCTCTTTTAACCTAGCTGTGAAACACTCCTTCTTAATAACATTCAGAAGTTCACAAGGTGCTTAGTCTTATCCTAAAGTCCTGGAGCAAAATGGCCACACGTACAGAATCGTTTTCCTAATCTCCTATTTTCTGTACAGCTTTAAAACCCAGGTTTCATCAGTCAAACACTGCCCAGTTCTGCTTATATCTACAAATATACCTACCTAATATATACCTAATATATCTACAACCCCACTTGCTCTCAGAAATACAGACCTACCCCGAATGATGTAGACAGGATTGATTTCAACTAACTTACAAGCAGTTCTAACAATGTGACAATGTTGGAAGTCAATTAACCCACTTTAATTTTTTAGCAGCTTCAGGCTGAAGGGTAAGCCAAAGCCTATTTTCCAGCAAGCAACAGGCACAAGGCAGGGAACACCCAGGATGGGACATTAGTCCATCACAGGACACACAGACACAAACACAGATACACACACTCACACAAAGCCTAATTTTCCCAAAAGACAATTAGCCTACCTAGTATGCTATTGGACTGCGGGAGGAAACCCACGCAAGCACAGAGAGAACATACAGACCATGCAGACAGCACTCCAGGTCCAGAACTGAACTGAACTGAACTGACCTGACCTGAATCCAGCATATTCTTAACACAAAATGCAAAACCATTTTATTAAATCATCCTACCTAACTCTCTCTGCATTAAAACCATGAATCAACTACAATTGTGATTTGCTACATCTGACTGTGAAGTTCACTAGGAAACCAATCTGGGAAATTAAAGAGGACAAGTGTACAACGGGATACAAGTAGGTAAAGGTATTTAGTATCAAGTCAAGATGTATTATATAAGTAAAATATACCTTACTGTTTAGTTTAAATGGATCCCCTATATAGGAACTTCAGGCCCTTATCATATTTAATCATCAGTTTCAAGAAAGCACTATGGCTTTTGAGAATTCATATGGCATGTCAGGTGACCTTGGATGCCCCCTAGTGGTAAGTTCTGCAAATCATAATGTTTCACAAAATCAAATCATTCTTTTAAGGCTGCAAAGGAACAAGTAATAGGCTTATTCCATACTGAAAAGAGAAGGAAGAAAACACAATGTTTCGGCCATGGAGCCTTCTTCAGGTTCAGCAATCTAATCATACAATCTTTCTGCCACTGGTTTCAATCCTACCTTGACATCTAACATTCAATCTTTTATTTCCTATTACACCTTCTCCCATGGTTGTCCACAAAGAGCTTTTCCACATTTGCACAGACCTCATCTACAGTTATCCAAAAACATTGGAAAAGAACTAAGAAGTATAACACACCCCCTTCCCAAACACTAGTAAAAACAAACTTTTCCATTACACATTGCTAGACATCTCTTGTCCTGCTCATTGGCGGCTACATAGGGAATGAGAGAAACATTCTGCTGATTTCACTCACAAAAGAGAAATTTCAGTATTTTTTTAAATTATTGGTAGATCCTTCAGAAGACAGGAGCAGTAAGTAAAGAGCAAATCTATTTTTTAGTTTCATTTGTGCAAAACGTTATTACAAGCGAACTAAGAGTGAGAGGTTTCAGTCGCCATAACCCATTCTTGAGATTCTTGGGAAGACGTGCTTGGATTTCTCCATGGAGTGTCAATCAGGAAAACTTTTAAAGGCATTATATGTGGTCTGTCAGATTGTCCTCTAAATGCCTAGCAATTACCAGCAATACTTTAGATTTCTACTGATCTACAAAAAAGGAACAAAAGAGTGCAAATGATACGGGGCTATTCATCGCATCTGGCTCGTTTGGTTTCTATAGCTAATTGATCTCATCCAGCCATTTCTTGAAAGAAGCAAAGGGATCATTTTCAACAACTAGGGTAATTTTTTACAGACCCACAGCATAAACGGCAAAATATACTACTACTCCAATTGTTTAGAATAACAGTGGCTATCTTTTAAAGCTCCCGCAAGATTCTCAATACTCAACTCAATTTATGTGAGCTAATATTTGTGTTCAAACTTAGAAGAGAAGTTAATCAAACAACATGGCGTTAAGAAATTACTGTATAAAGGATAGAGTCAATATATAGATGGTGATTATTGATTGTGCTTTTCTATAGCCAAACAAAATGGCTCAAGTTTCAGATCAACAGCAGTCTGCTGCAGTAGAACATAACAGTACAGTACCAAACATCTTTTAACCTTGTCAGCAACACCTTATATCTATGGCTCAGTCTCATCTTTACACACATCACTTACCAAGACAGGATAATTTACCTTTACACTCTTTGCATTATATTAGATTACTTGTCTCTTAGACACGCAATAACGTTGTTTTAAACTTCCCGAGTAAAATTGAGAAGACCACATTAAGGAAGATGCATCTTTCTAGTCAGCCATCTTGATGGAGAAAAGCATTCTGGCTTCAAATCCAAGCAGAGAAACACAGCTTCGAGGTTTTTTAACTTGAAGATTTTTGCTTTGCGTTACAAAATAAGCCCAACTGAAATTAAGTTGGAAAATAAAGACGGGCGGCCAATGAAATGATGTAACACCTTCAAAATGCAAATGTTTGGCATCATTCTATAGAAAAATACCCACAGATATGAAAATATTAACAGATTTCCATTACAGATTTCCGTACAGTTTGTCTATGGTTTTACCTAATAAAATAATTTTATTATTTTATAATAATTTTACCTAATAAATATTATGCTATGTTCTGCTTCTTCTTTTAAACATTAGAGGAATACAAATTCAAAGTATCAAGAAATTGTTTTTTTTTTCAAATCTCAGATTTACTCAAACAAGGTATTAAAGGATAAGAAAATAACTGCTGGACATGCAGGGTTAAAACAGCACTATTTTTTTTTAAATAGAACCTTTTTTTAATGTTAACATGCTAAAATAAGGAATACAATGTTTATAAGGCAAAGGAGGCAGGTCAACTAAAATCGCAGACTGATCCATTCTACAGACCTTTTTCTTTAAAGCTGCAAATTAAATACAAAGCACTAACAGTGAAAAGCCACGCTGGGAGGAGGCCCTTACCCTGCCACAAGGATGTATTTCCCATCTGGCACCTCTTTCAATCTCTCCAGGAGAGATAATCTCACTTTGGCTTTCGTTCTTCCATACACTTCAATTTCATCTGCCAGCAACCCGATCTCTTTGGCAAGCAGGTCGATTGCCTTTGGAGTCTGGCCCCGGGAAATCTCGATGTCACTGGGGAAAGGGAAACAAGGGAAAAGCTGAGGAAAAACTGAATATGGTCTCCGACGGGGTACGAAGCAATGTGAAGAACTGTGTTCAGAGGTTTATTAGAATGTACCCAGGCTATCCCCTTCAACAATCTGAGGGAATTTTAAAAATCATTTACTTACGGTCATGGGAGTTTTGCTATCTTCAATGCGAGATTAACTGAAACACTTACATTAATCAAACAGAGAAAAATGCTTTCACCATCTCCCTAGTAGTCTACCAAATGACAATACAGAAACAAAATGAACTGCAGGTAGGTATTGTGGCATATTACATTAAAAGTTTAAGGATAAATTATATTAAAACTAAAAGATGTATTTTTTTATTTTATAATTGGATATACAGTATTGCTTATGACAAATGTCTACTTTTCCATCAGCTTACCTGGGTACAGGAGACAGGGGCTGGAGCTTAAGGCATCGAAGATTCCACTGCCTGTACTGCTGATGGTCGACCCACCTACGGCCACTCGCGACAACGTTCTGACAAAAAGAGGCACCGTTAAAGAACAACTTCCATCGCACATTTTTTAGAAGTCTACTGAAAACACGTCACACTTCCTGATGATGCTGTAGAAATGTTATGGGAGAAATTACAGAAGGGATGTGGTAATTTTAATTTAATCATAAATAAAATATTAAAGGATGCTATACTTGGGACTTCAAACAAAGCTGTACTCTGCAGAAATTGAAACCACCATTCAGAATTAAAATAAAGAGACCTAACATATAAGACAGTTCAATGCAATCGTGAGTTAATATGAACAAGACCATTTAAATGTGATAATATGAGTTAGTACAAGAATTGCAATATTTCCCATTTTTAAGAGAGAAAAGTCTGGAAAAAGGGCACCGATCAAAAACAAACATTTAATTATGTGACATTCTGCCTTTGGTATGCAACTGCAACTACAAAAGTGACTACTGAGTTCGTGACCTCTGAAACAGTGATTTTTTTTTAAATGGTAACATCTGCAATAACTCTCTTGGCAAGAGAAATACTGCATTCAAACAGCAGGTAAGTTAAATAAACAAACGAGACAAACAAAATGAGGGACAGCACAAGGTGTTTAGACTGGACACAGGAAATGGCCAACCTGCATCCTAAGAGCAGCAGCCAAGGCCTCCACTTCCGTCTCCATAGTTACAGCCAGACACTGAGGCTGGCTTTTACTCTCCTCTGGGAAAAACAAGGAGATTGCATGATCTATACAGAAAAGAGCAACTCAAGACTGAGATTTCAAGAGGTAACACATTTTTGTGACTAAGGCAAAACCACACAGGAAATGTAAACCTTTCTTGCAGACTGGAATACATCAAGACTTAAACTCATCTCCCCCCAAAAAAATTAAAAAGATGGGCCAAACAACAAAGCCTAGAAGCGCCAACTGCCCATCAAGTGTCAGCACCTCGTTACTATCCATCTCTTATATGGCACTTCAGTTTTAGACCTGAATTTAAAAGTAATGATGACCAGCTGTAATATGCATATAAACTAATTTAACAGTTTTCCATCACAGCAATGTGGAGGAACAAAAGTGTTTTCTAATATTGGGTTTCACAATGGCAGAAAAAAAACTCAGAAAAAACTTCCCAGGAAATATTACAACCAAGAAAAACATACCAGTTACTAGAATAGAATAACAAAAATATAACACAATGTTCCAAACCAAACTTAATTTCCAACAATTTAATATACCACACTGAGTCTCTTTCTTCAGCAATACTAGCCATGTGAATCAAAATGGCTAAGGAAACAAATGATTATAATGAAATTAGAAAAACATAATGACTGAAAAGAACAGAACAGTGCAGATTAAGATACAAAATCACCTGACAAAGATATAGAAGCCTCAAACAACTGAATTTTTTAACATGATCCTCTACTGCAAGAGTACATTGCTCAACATGTTCAAATAAAATGTAAAATGTGTACAGGTGATTGTGCAAAGACAAGACTGATGCTTCCATTGATAAGATCAAATTTTTCTTTGGTTTGTTTTTTTAGCCAGTAAAATGAACAGAAGGAAGAATTCATCGTTTTCTCAGCCAAATGAACTGCAGACCAAAAACCGGGGCAAAAGAACTACCGTTTATTTGGACAAATGTTGAGATTTTAGATGAAATCCTGGATATGACAAAAACATTACCTGACACTACAGTAGGAGAACAGTTGATAACTGCTGATCCTGGCCTCAAACAACTGAGAGAAATCTCTGCTGGTTTTTCACTGGTCAGTACCACTACATCAGCCTGCTGAAACTGCAACAGAAAATTTGACCAAATTTAAAAAGCAATTCACAGTTGAATTATGTTATTTTCAAGGGTGAGACTTTGTGACTGGCTTGTAGGCTTTGCAATTAAAAAATTGGATCAAATACCTTGGTAAGAAAAAAATCTAATAGCATACTGTCCACCATTAACGTTACTACAATCCTTTCTTGTTACACTCAATCATGCCCTATGAGATTAAGATTATAGTAATATTAGATTAATATTGCAGTAATTAAAATAGATTATAATTTTGGTTTATCTGTAAATATTACACTGCAATCTCAACTGCAACTAAACAAGATTAATGTTAAAATGGCATAGGACACAATTAAGAGAATGTAGTCCATTTCAGAGCACAAGTACAATCAAATGTGCGCCCATGTCTGACAATTCACTCTGTTTTTGTCGCAACTGACATACTGTAGTAGTGTTTTTGTGATTAACTATTTCGGACAGGTGCAGCACGGTAGCGCAGTGGTTAGTATCGCTGCCTCACAGTGCTAGGGCTCTGTGTTCAAGTCTGGACTTGTGGTACTATCTGTGTGGAGCTTGTATGTTCTCCCCGTGTTTGCATGGGTTTCTGCTGGGTGCTCCAGTTTCCTCCTGGTATCCTGTTAAGGGAGTATCATGCCTACTGCTTGCCAGCATAGCATAATTCTTAACGGGATTAATAAAGTATCTATCATAGGCCCTGGATCCGCCTCAGCCCTGTACTGTACCCTGTAAAGTGGTCAGAAAATGGATGGATGGAGTGCAGACTGTAACGTTGTACTGCCATCCAGTGGCTGAAGAGATATAATACCCAAGAGCTCACTTGGGATTTATTTTTCTTAGCAACAGATCTTTTCAAAAAGATATACTAATATTATTTCAAACCAACCTGAAATGCTTTTGAAGGGATATTTTAAGATCTTGTCAGTATAATGAAAAGAAATACCCTCTGCCACATAACCAAGCTAACACTCTGAGAGAATTAACTGCCTCAAGATACCTAAGTTTAATCTCAGATACACTGTTACTTGTGATTTACAAGTATTTCAAGTTGTGTGATTATTGTATTGTAATTAACACTGCAAGCTTATACAAGTGAGGTCTTGTTCAATAGCTTCAGGCTAGAGGTATATTAAAGGGAAGCAAATTTTGTAATACAATGATGCGTACAAGTGTGTGACAAAAAATACCTGTTTGGGAAGCATATCAGCCTTCCAGACACTGCTCAAGGCTACTCCACCCTTCCTCTGAATGAGGCACTGAAGGGAGATTTCAAGAGGTCCATTCTCCCCAACTATCACCACCGTCTTTCCTTCCAATGATGAATCTGTGTGAAAGACCAAACAATTCTACAACAAAAATGTATTTTTTATTCAGGTACCGTGTCTTGTTTTCCTTATTGCTTAAATTTCTTTAGAAGTCAAAAGAAGGTTTGCACAATACTGTAAACCATGAAAATAAAGAACGATGGGCTACCTTCACAGTTCTGATTCCCAGTAATAGAATGGACTTATCAGCACAGCGAAAGCACATCATCACTGTCGTCGGACTGACACCAGTATATCTTCTGCACTGGGAAAGTGTCGTCTCAAGGATGTCCTTATGTCACTATGTGATGGCCACCCCATTGTTAATTGTTAGTCTATTAAGTATTCCTTATGGAAAGTAATGATGGATTGTCCTCAAAATTCTTAAAACAACTCAACCCTGTCAGACTATATAACTTCAAAAGCTACAGTATCTTGTAAGTCTATTATGATTTTTATCTTATTACCACCTTTTCACAAGGTAGTAATAAGATAAAAGAAAACTGTGTAAACCCATGATGGTATAACGGTTATAAAAGCATGCCAATAATTTCAAACCTCATTGCAACTCACATGAAGAAATACTCATTTTATTTTGAACCAACTAAAAATGCCTTTGAAGGAATACAGGTATATGAGGATTCTGTCATTACAATGAAAACTTTTAAGATAATCATGGTATCAAACAACATGAAGTGTGCTAAAGAAGCTATTAGTACGAACAGAGTGGTTCACTCCGGCAAAAAGAGATGTGTCTTTAAAACTAACAAACTGCCTTATTTCTGCTTTCCCGTCATTCTGCTTAATTACATGTCTCCCCGCAATGAAACAGAGACTTATGAAGGTTTACAATTTCCACTGATATACAAACAAGGCATGAGCAATTTTGTGGAAAATATATATACAAATACCGTACTGTATGATCATGATCAGCTTTAACGCCACAGCAACCTAATTATAATTGAAAACTCAAGACTTACCAGATCTTCCAAGCAGCTCCATTACTGCATTGGCTGTCGGGGGAACAAAGTACTCGTTCACATCTCCACGGACCAGCCTTCCCACATTCAAGTCCGTCACCCTGAGAGACAGCATGGGCGGCTTAGTGAAGCGACAGGCACTGAACTTCAGGCAACAAAAAAATACTTTCATCTCCAAAGCTGATAGAGAGTTCTCTAAAGACTGGCAGGTAAAACTGCCGCCAAAAGGGTTTCTAACAAGCATTGACTCATTTTGAAAGGATAAGTACTTGTGCATGGTTAACATTGTAGCCTTTTATTTTCTTTGTGGTTCCTGGCATCATTTCACTTTCTTAAAACATTACAAATACTGAATTTAAAAAAATGTGTAGACTCATCCATCCATATTCTAACCACTCTATCAAACACATGGTTGTGGAGGGGGGGATAGCTGGAGCCTGTTTTGGTAGAAAACAGGCACAGGGCAAGATAAACCCTGGACAAGGTGCCAGACCATTACAGGGAACATTAGACATAAGCACAAACACGCTCACACCAGGCCAGTTTTCCCAGAAGCCACCAGTATGTCTTTGGACTGTGAGAGGAAACTCATGCAAACACAGGGAGAACATACAAACTCCAAACAGACAGCAGGCCAGGAACTGAACCCAGGACCCCAGTGCTGCAAGGTAGCAATGCTAACCACTACACTATGCCGCCTTAAAAAAAGAGTGTATATAATTTGTAATTAAACAAAATGATAAATCAGTGGAAGGGTGAAAATATTTAATATTTAGTGCCTTGTAAAAGTAGAGCTAGTTAGTTTTAAAATTGACTATATGGATTTAATTAACTCTGTAATTCTGAATTAATGGTTCTTATGTGTTATACACAGCAGGTATATTTTTTTCTGTACTGCCACTTAGATGCAAAACATCACTTAAGGTTCTTATCATTACTATAATGATATCATTATCAAAGCACTTATGCTATTTTAACGCACCCACAAACTGAAAAATAAAAAATAAATGTAAGAAATTAAAAGGCAGTAGAGGTGCCTAATCTTGGGACAGAGGACAAAACCCTGTACTGGTCATTTATTTAAACAGAGTTCATTCTGGAAAACATGTTAATTCTGGCCGGTCCATCCTGTCAGAAATGTGGAACTCAGAGGGAGACTCTCATGACTTTATGTTAAAACCTGCTGATGCTGGATCACAAAAAGACAAAACCACAAAGCAAACTCTGGCCACAGGCCCAGAATAGCCTGTTAAGTTACATTCATATTTTTAAAAAGAATCTACCACATTATTTGGAAAAATAGATATATCTATAAGAATGCAGTTTTTAAAATGTAACACTAAAAGTTCCAGTTTTATAACTCGTGTTTAACTAAATCGTAGCAGCAAAATATTTACAGTATTCATATTTCCAAGAAATGTTGGTTTTTGGTCTTGAACCACAGTTTGTCTTCACTGTACATAAGCAGATTTAATCAGGTTGCATTTAAGTAGAAGCTTACAGAGCAAATAAAATGACAAAAATGAAAGCATGTGCCCCCAGACAGAGAAAAGGTTTTGGTTGGTTTGTTTGGATTTCATCTGCTTATTCATTTCATTCCAGTGTAAGTCTCAGGACACAGCACAAGACGCTGCTGGGTGCTTATACAAACGTTGGAGGACAGTTTGAGTAAACAGTTGCCACAGGCTGGTGTACAAACCCATCCACATCCTTCTCCAGCTTCACTGTGTTCAGCACTTTGCTGCTCCGAGATCCTGCAGGTAGATGCAGGACCAGCCCATGAACTTTAGGGTCTTCATTCAGTTTGAGGATTTCATTGACCATCTGGAAAAATCACCAAGATATCAATACATACTATATAAAAATTGTATTGCAACTGAACTTTTATAAGCAAAAGAAAAGGCAAGTAGACCCAGAATTCTAAACAAGTGCCTCAACTTGAATGTCTTACGTAGGACAGACACACTTCCTATTCTCAGGAAACTGAATCCAACCACATACTGTACTGTAGCACCATCTACTGATAATAACAATTCCAAGCCCATTCCACAGCAGACAAAAAATACACTAATATTATATTGATGAGAAATGTCACAAAGTTACACATTTTAATCGTGAGTATTCCAATTTCATATCTTTTATATTCAAAACCAGTCTTTTAATAAATAGGAACAAGTAATAGGTTTATTCCATGCTGAAAAGAGAAGAAAGAAAACACAATGTTTCGAAACACAGGAGTTTGGAGAAAGTTACAAAACATTTCTAAATATTTGGGGCACCATCTACTCACTATCAGAAAGTTTACAAATAAAAAATATTCAAAGACCACAGTTACTCTATCCAAGACATCCTGCCAAGATCTCCCCAGGTACAACCCAGACACCATCCAGCAAGTCACAAAGTACCCCAGAAAAACATTCTGGATCTGCTGGCCTCTCACTCTGTGACTTATTCAATGGTGAGTGTGAGTAACGTGGGTGAAGGAAATTAAGATAAAAAATGCTGCTTGCTGATGGTCAAACTGACAGTAGCACCTTAGTGCAATGGTGTTCATCGCTTCCAGCTCCCAGAAAAAAATAACTTTTACAGGCAGAGAATCCAGTGTATTTTTTTTAAATGAGCGTACCCATGAAATCAATCGCTCGGAACAAAGCAATAAAAGAGAAAGCAGACAGCTTGCCATCATTGACACAACCAGGACTTCAACATTGTATCAGCAAATTCTGCAGGAGAATATCAGAGCCTCCATTTAGCATCTGAGCCCAAAGGGAGATCATGCAGCAAGACAATGATGCTAAACACACAGGCAGATCTACAGCAGAACAGCATCCAGACATAAACTCAACTTAAATATTACAGCAGGACTTGCAGAAGACTGTTCATCCAAGAAAGCCCTAAAATATCCCCCCTTGAAGCAGTTTTTTTAAGTAACAATGGGCAAAAATGTCTATAAACTGATGTGAGAGACTGATCAACTGTTACAGGAAATGGATAGTTAAAGTTATTGCCATTCAAAGAGGTGCCACCAGTTACTGAATCTAATGGTACACGTACTGTACTTATTTACAAGGGGACATTTGTTGTTCGATCATTTTGTTAATTAAATAACCCATACATATCTTATGTCTTTGTGTTGTGCTTTTAATCAGGGTATCGGCAACTTACAAAAACTTTCGTGAAGATCTAAATTATGTTTTAGGTTAAAAAATAAAACAACAATCCAGACCAATCTAGGGGGTTCGCAAACTTTTCTTCACCGCACTATACCATACAATCAAATAAAACATAAAGCATATTGAAATATGAAATGCATTAGAAATTAAATTCCACAAGCATGTCACGGACATAGCATTGCATTAAATAATACAAACACTAAAAAATGCTTCCCTACATTTTTTTAAAAGGCTTCCGATTCAGCTGTAAAAAATGTGGTGCTTTTGTGTAATAAAAATAAATATTCAACAACCAGGCTGGTGGAGGCAAATGGCCTCTCATATGTATCATCTCAAGTTCCTGTGTTTCTGAATAATCTTCTACAAGACTTTAAAAAAGCCTCATAGGTTAAGTAAATTAATCCACTTTTAGAGGAATTTTCCCATTTCATCACAAGTGAAAATTACAGTGTGATGTGGGAAACAGCACCATCTTTTGGAATTCCACACCTCAAATGTGGAAGTAGGTGAAAGGTCATGGGCTCACAAACAGCAGCCTTGAACTCACAGACCTCCAGCATCAAGGACAGATTCATAGTATAAGACCGAGATGTCAAACTCAATGCCTGGAGGGCCTGGCGTCTTCTGGTTTTTGCCCCAACCTGAGCAGTTGTAAACAATGAACTTAATCATTTTTTTAACAGGACAAATAATGAAAGAGGACCTACCTCATCTTCAGTGCATTCACTTGGCAGGCAGATATGGATAACATTTAATCCAATCTGTGACAACAGAAAACATTAAATATTTTTCATTATTAATGACAAATTAACCTGCCAGTCAACTGACATTTCCTGACATTGTCAGGAAAGAAAGATCTTTAACCAGCACTTAAAAATATTTTCAGGCATTATTAATTATCTCTATGAATTTGGGTCTTTGAGAGTGGTGTTTATGTTTTCTTTTGGGGGTTTTGTCTTGTTTTGTGTAATGTTAGACCAAAATCCAATTACAATTGCTATTTAATTGGGAAAGTACTGCATGAATGATGTGCTTTCAATTTGGTTTGCACACGCACTAATGGTGGCCATGAGTCTACATGTGACAGGGGTCACGAGAGGGAAAAAAAATGTATTGGATGATGCTGTACTCTTTTCAAGAAACCTGTCAAACCTTCTGACTCTCTGGTAATTGAAGGAGAGAGGGCTGATATTAGAACCACCCAGTCCCTTCAGTACAGGTGCCAGCGTCAGTGAAATTCTAGACTGTCCTATTTTATAAATATACATTTGTTCTTCCCAAAACTGAGCCTGATAATAGGGAAAAAAGTATACAAGGATCCACTGGAGGGTAACAGTGGGCAGGGGCCTTACCCAGCAAGCTCAAGATACAAGACAGAATTAGACCAAGTAGATCACAGAGCACCCATGCAACCACTAGGGGTGAAGGCGATTAACCTGCGCAAATTTCACAGTACATGTTTGAACAGTGGAAGAATGTGCAGCTGGAGAAAACCCATGCACAAATGGAGAAAACACACAAATTCAACACACAAAGCACTACTGCTTCACAGCTCCAGGTTACATTGAGGGCAGGGCTGCCCGTTTTCAGTCTCTCTCCTTCGTCATGGGGGCTTTCCCTGAGGACTCCAGACTCCTCCTACACATGCAGGATAGGGCTGAAAAATTGTTCGTTTCTGGGCAAGGGGGTTCAGCTTGATTTTGTACTTTATACAGGCTTGTTCCCAGTATAACCAGTACTGGTTATGGAACTACAGGACAAGGAACTAGAACCATATGAGATAAATGGGCCAAATGGCCTCCTCTATTCTGAGGCCTTTCTAATGTACTTACTTTAGCAGCAATCTCCTTGTTCATTTCCAATAAGCTGTCATCGTCACCTGCCTATGATAAAAATATAAAAAACAACACTTCAAGATAGGTAAGAGACAAAACAAAAAATTTGTTGGAATGTTTCTCTTATGTATGTGATTATATGGGCACTAATTGTATAGACTTTTCATTATCAAGGAAAGCACGTACTGCATTATTACTACAGGCAAATTTACATCAATGTCTGTATAATGTCACTGGCAATTGTTCTGGTAACATGAAGGCAGCCCTGAAGAAATACAGAGACATTAACATGAGGTTTCCTGTACAAGGTAGAAAATTAACAAAATCAAATAAACAATACACAATACTCAAGTCGCTCCTTCCTGAAATGCAAAAGTATCTAGATGCGTAACAACACTCCTTAAAGCTATAACTTCCACTAAATGACAGACTCACTTCTCACTACCCTGCACATAAATGCCCACTCTTCTCAACCCATCAAGACACGACAATACAGAGAACATTAATAGCACAGAGACTGTACTGGTCTGCAACACAAAAAGTATACACACACACTATAATAAATTCTTCATTTGCAAAACTCTGCTGTGTACAATACTATCTGTGGGTTTGAGTCCATGGAATAGGTGCTGATAACTTCCTTTTTCCCTCCTCCACACTTCCTCCTCCTCCGGTTCACGAGCGATACTTTTGGCCTCGACGCGGGATTTCGGAAACAGCCATTTCGACGGGGTTCGCGTGTATGTCCAAATCCGGCGACTCCACCATCAAAATTCAGAAACGTGGAGAAGGGAAGAGATCTCCCCTTGCCTCCCTCACCTGTACGATGGCAAGCACCGGCTTGAACATGGGATGTCGCGTTTGCAGCAAGGCAATCTCCTCTTTGGACTTCTGGATGATTTCTCTGCAGACAAATAAACAAAAACAAAAAAATCTAAGATAAAAGCTATCAATTCCAGAAGGACAGAGCACAGCCTGGGAACTTCTTAACGTTCTCAGGCAGGGTCACCGTGGATGAATGATGAGACTCTTCTAGGTTAGTTTCTCTCATTGACCTTTTTCACAACCAAGTGCCACTCAATGAACACAACAACAAAGTCATCGGCACGTACTGTACAGTAGAATGAGCTCCGGCGATGCTGGACTGTAAATTAAGTTGGAACACTATGACAGAGGCAAGGTATCTGAAGATGCAATACGGGTTGTATTTTTTTAAAGAATATTAAGCAGTTATAATGTAGAAATCCCAATGGTGACACTTTTACAAGTTTTATCCAGAGGATTCTAATCTTTTTTGGTATTCAGAGCTGGGGACGTGCCTTGTCCTTGCAGTACAATACCAAGTTGAACAAAGTCATCAGGACAGGTGGCAAGATTACCAACACATCCTTTGGACTTAATAACATGTCTTTAGGGGTGACATATTATTAACGCTGCACATAAAATCTTAGCTGACCCCTCTCATGCACTCTTTTTAGAATATACTCTCCTACCTCTGGAAAGGGGTATCAGATCGCCTTGTCTAGGCTGTAACTGTGTGTCTTCCACTTCTTAATGATGGTTTTCCCCAAGCTCAAACAGATATTAATGGTTTTTAAAATGTTTTACAGTCTTTGCCTGACTCGTGCCTTTATAGAACTTCAAAACTGTCTAAATTCTAAAGTCTTTAAAATACTCTTGCCATCAAAAACATGATAAATATTCCATTTTTAAAAACAAATGTTTTATCTCTAGACATAATTTAGAAACACCTTGAATACAAGAAATATTTTAAATAAAATAAATTATCTTTCCTGGCCTGAAGAAGCAATGATTCGCTTTGTCTGACAACACAGAACCACAGGCTAATCAGTCATTTAAACATTACTTAAGATGTGGTGTAATGTGATTTACAGTTTATTCCTGGATTTTCTGTACATTTTTTCTATATATTTACAAGGCAGGGGACAAGCCTTATAGTGAAAGGCATCCATTTTTCATCCATCTATATGAATGAGCCACTGTGGTCAAGAAAATGTAATTCCATCAAGAAAAAATGGTTTCCCTAATTCTATTAGTATGACTTTACAAATCTAGAACTGAAGAGCATCTGTGCAATTAGTGTCCAATATTCCACTAATTCCTAATTCAAAGCACGTAAAACTCTTACAGCCATTCCAATATTATGAAGTAGTGAAGAACAAAGCTACACCAAGCTGAACACGAAATTCCAGTTTAAATCAATTTTATTTCAGATTTTGATTAAAATCTTCAGTGCTGAACAATGACTAAGACAAGTGGGCCTTACACGTTCTTTTGCCAAGTCATATTTTCTGTGCACACAATCACATTGACTAAACTGGGTATGGAGTATCTGTGCACCTCCATATTCTGTTACTGATGTGTTATTAGTCCCATTAAGTCACTATTATTATGCTGATTCAGGTTAAGGGAAGAGTTGCATGAAAACCTGCAGACTCTCTAGACCCTCTGGGACCAGGACTGCCCTTCCCTGCTCTCTTGTATCCTTTTTTAACATATGATTTAAGAAGGAAGTCACAACCATCTGAATTTCTCCTGACTGTGAGAGCACATCTGTACACTGAACTGATAGATGACTTAAGGGATTAATAACTGAAGTTACAATTAATTATTTTGCCATTAAGAAAGCATGACACAATTGAAATTTATATTTATCTTATAACAAGTATAAAGTAAACTGTATATCCTAAGAACTGCTGAGCTGTGATCCTGTTTAATTGAGTTTTTTCACCAGGCATGCCAGCGGGACCTTGCTTTTCCAAAACCAGCAGAGTAAGCACCATCGTGATGATTTGCACGTTGCCCTAAAATGTCTCTGGAGAACGGCCAGAGCCAGTCAAACCCATGAAAAAAAATCCTGGCTCGGATAGTGGTTCTGGTTTAGTGTATTGGGGGGGGGCATTTCGTCCTATTGTTTTAATGAATGATACTACTACGGCTTATCGCACTTATCGACTTATCGCACTGTCAAATAAGACGTCCCCATGAAGGCAGATTTATTATTTATTCTGTACAGGACTGGACCTAATGGACTCCAGAACAGAAACAGGCTCACAGCCCCCCTGTGGAATAAGCAAGAATAGCGCTGAATTACATCAGCTGGTTCCCCCGGAGTAAACTAATGACACGTGGGGCTCTGGGCTAGTGCCGTGCTAGTCCGAAATAAAGTTACAGAAAAGTCTATCAGAAAGAATTATACATTATAAAAGGTTAAAAACAACCTGTCCGCTATCGCTGAGTCCCAACCCCCGCAATGTTACCGTTTCTGATTATATATGAAACTTAAAAATGAACACAATTGAAAGAGAAGCGCCGCCTTTCTCGTGGTAATCAGGAAATACCCTTTAGTGTCAGCCCCTCTGTAGACAATGGAGATCCACACGGCAACTCAGAAGATGATCAATGGAGGAACTCACCTGATGGCTGCTTCATCCCCCGGGCTCCCAGTGTGGTCCCGGCGGTTCCCGAAGCTCACTGCCGGTCCAGCCGAGCCGCTCCCGTCGGAGCTCGCATCCCTGATGGGGAGAAAGCTCCCTAAGGGCGCAGATCTCCTCTCAGACCCCAAAGCCCTTATCCCGTACCGGGATCGGCTGACCGATCCAGTAGGAAAACTCCTGTAGGCACTACGAAATACGGTAGACAACCTCATGATTTAGGAGAAAGGTGGCACGCAGTTAGCTCAAAGATGGTGCAATGCCACTCGCCACAAACACGGGGAGCGCGCGCGACACCAACACGGCCAATGAGGCAGCGTTCCGGGGGCGCGCAGCGCGCACACGACAGTGAGGAAACCCACAAGCGGAAACACCGGATTTAAAACGTTTTTACATTAGTATATGTGAAAGACCAATTCTGTGTATGTATATTCAGATGGGCGATTAATAATTCAATTCTTTAAGTGTTGAACATTTCTAAAACGTATTTACAGCGTGCAGATCCCTCTGTTCATATTCATTTTCATTAATGTGCAATATTCTCATTAATGATAAAATCTAGGGCGTCAGTTATCTTCAGATGTAAATGATTAGGTTGCACTAAAGAAGTATTGAAGAATGATGCAATTTATTGTGTACAGTAACATTCACTAGTTCAATAGTTTATACTAGTTTAATATAATGCCACTAAGAATTACTGTGCTCAGAAGTGCTGTATTTCAAATTGGCTGAACGAAACATATAACTTTCAATAGACTATATCATGCAAGATTTTTTACTGTTTTTTTTTCTTTTTCTTAAAAATCTGTCTAAAAAATAAAAAGGAAAGGCCTGTAATTAGTAAAACATTACAATTCAAACATAGAACTTTCTTTTAAAGATTGTTTTTACATTTTTTAGAAACCAGAAATGAATTCCTAATAACTTAGGTCGAAAGACGTTTATAACTCAGGTATGTGCTAACTATTTTTATCCTGCACCTCAATGGAAACAGCCCATTTCTACTTCAGTTCCGTGATCTTAGAACTCTTTATTGCTCTTTTAACCACTCAGTAATGGTGGTCATTAACAAATCATGATTTTCAAATTGTTTACAGTACCTTTCTATGTAGATTTCAGATGTCAAGAATAGATAATAAATTCAGGGCCTAACCCTCGATTTCAGTGTCAGTGTGCTCTCGTTAACTGAGCTCCCATTAACGTAACTGAGCTACTTTTTGCTTACTTAGTCAAGAATTCACTGCAGAGAAGTGCTTTTAAAACTGAGAACAGAACATGCTTTTTTACACAAAGAGCTGTGGGAGTGCGAACTGGCAAACCAGACCTGTTATTGAACCTGGTACCAAGGCTTCATTCAAGAAATCACTCTATGAGATCCTTCTATCAATTAGCATAGCTATCAGCAATTAAATCACCTCCATGGACCAAACAGCAGGGAGACATCAATTAACCTACCAGTATGCCTTTGGAGAAGATCCACACAAAGAGAACATACAAACTCC
This sequence comes from Atractosteus spatula, assembly GCF_055471065.1. Classification (NCBI taxonomy): domain Eukaryota; kingdom Metazoa; phylum Chordata; class Actinopteri; order Semionotiformes; family Lepisosteidae; genus Atractosteus; species Atractosteus spatula. Next base: position 32,712,276 of record NC_142707.1, read on the forward strand.
ACACAGATAGCACCACGGGACCAGAATTGAACCCAGGGCCACAGCTTAGTGAGGCAGCAATGCTAACCACTGCACCACCATGCCACCCTTCTAATCAGCTAGCATTAGTAAATAATAATATGCATGCATACAGCACTATCCATCTCAAAGGATGCCAAAGAACTTTACTTTTAGACAACTCCTCACCTGGGAGACAAGAGACAGGTACAGTATTGTGCACCAGGAGCCACACTGTGCATCAGTTCAAGCAGTTAAAGGAAAAATCTCTTCACCAGACAACATAAGGGAGGACTGTGCAAACCCAGCATGTACCTTAGTCAGGACACCAAGGTTAACACACCTGCTCTTACAGACAATGCCATGGGATCTTTAACGATAACGATCTTTAATGCATGTATTGATCTGCCTTATCATGTTCAAACGCAGCACCTTTTACACTTTGGTATTATACAGTATGTTACACAATTAATTACATAAAAGGAAGGTTAATACTATTTGAAAAGGTTGTAATTAACTCCTGTCTAAACTTTACATACAGTATCTGCTGTAATTAGTCAGTGGTACCCTTTGCACTTTCGGATGTGGGTGTGTATATAATAGAAATACATTTTTCGCCATCCCAGAGCTACCAACAAGTTTGATATGATAGTGACTTTGAGGAGTAAAATTAGTGAAGTACATTTATATGTAACTACAGTACGTCACTCATTGATTAGAATTATTGTGCTGGCAAAATCAATATTATCGCAAATGCTGTTGCAGGAAATAACTTAATCTGCTGCAACACGGGATTACCGAAACTGTACCGATACAGTAATCGCTGCCTGAAGTTTGCATGAAACCAGTAATAAAAAAAGATCAAGCCAGTCCCTCTGTTTGTCCCAGAGGTAGAAAAGATTATTCATGTGGTGTGTTGTCAACTTTACCCCACTAGGTGTCGCCAAAACATGCAAGAACAGAAGCATAAGGTAGAGAGGCCTGGAAGCTCACAGTGTAATTACAATCGTAGAATGAGAAAAGACTCATTCTTATTAAAATATCTGCCGAACTGTGAATCTCTGTGTTTCTCCAATATAAAAAGAACTAACTGTAAGTTGTTTTTGGAGCCTCCCTTCCATCCATTCAGGGCATAAACTTAAACGTTGCACACACAAAGCCTCCAGTATTGTGGACAATCCCTCCCACCCTTCCTGCAACCTCTTTGCCCTCCTACCATCTGGTAAAAGATATCGCAATATTCTTTTTTGCCAAATGTCAGGCATACTGTCTGATGTATTCTTTGCACAATTCTTTGCACAGTCTTGTAAAGTAAATTGCACTATGCACATTGCACTTTATGTACCCTGTACCCTGGCAGAAATGTCTATGTCTACATTGTCTATAGCATTGCCTTGTCAGTGTCTGTCTGTATGCGCACCGTAGACCTGAAGAACGATATCTCACTCCTCTGTGTACTTGTATATGGCTGGACTGACAAATGAACTTGAATTTATCATGATGGACAATAGGAGAACAGGCATACTTTGTCTGCTGTGATTTTGTGAATATTTCTACTGCTGTAAATGACAAACTTTAATTCCAAAATTATGGGGAAAAACAACAACCTACAATGTCAGATAGTAAAATTAAATCTCACATATAATTTTGTCATTTCCTCTGCATATATATGCAGAGACTAGAATTTCTTCAAATGGACACAGAGCTACAGGTGTGTCAAAATTACCTTTCCACATGAGTTTATCCCAGTGGATTTAGTCCATCCCAATCCCCTAAATGGGGGTAAACAGGAATTCTAGAACTAAAAATGTTCTAAGGAGCTAGAGATTGAATTGGGAAAATGAGTGAGGAGATTTGCTCAAGTCAGTGTCTAACCTCCAAGAAGGAGGTTTCTCTCCAGCGATCAGCCCCTCTCAGACAGGCACCATGCAGCAGGAAGTGCTGTGTGTTTGCCAACAGTCCCCAAAGAGGGAACTTCTACTTTTTTTTTAGAAAAAGGAACCCTTATTGTCATTAAGTATGGTGGTATGTAGGGAAGAACAATACTGAGGTAGCTTACGTATTTGCTAAGCGGTACAATTTGAGATCAGTTTCTTCCGTTGCAAAATTTCAACGCAGCAACACCTTTTCCCACTACTTTCCCAAAAGATGTTAATTCATTAGGTAAACTGTCATTTCACATTCGTCGGACACATCCCCCCTCCACTCCATCTCCACTTTTCGCAGCTCCCCCGCGATTGAATCATTCTTCTTTATGGGGGTCCTAGCATCTTCATCCTATAGTCAGAAACTGGCTTCGTGAAGTGGGTTAAGCCAAATCCCACTATACTGTATGTATGCCGTTAAAAACCATCCTCAAAGACATCTGCTTCTCAAGTGTCATTAATCATCATGAAGAGAGGTTGATTTTATATTAGTAAATATCTCAGTTGTCTGTTCTTGTAAATTTCAGTAACATAACATCTATTTAGTAGACTACGGTATATGTGGATCTGCTATTTTGTTGTTTGATCTTGCTCTTTAAAAGAGAATGGCTCAAAAGTTGTTCAGCGTACTCTAGGAGGTCATTTGTAAAAATCTTAATTAGAAGAACAAAGCTTTGCAGCCAAGCTACTGTAGATATAGACTACAGTCCTAGAGGATAAAACCAGGCCTATCAGGCATTATATCACCTCAGGCTCCTGGGAGCCAGACAACTGGAGTTGTGGTTATTTCCAATGTGCCCCCTTTCTTCTTTCACCCCTTCCTGATTGTGTTTTCACATTTCTCTCAGATAGCTGCACCTCTCCTTATTCTTACAGCTCCCAGAAAAGCCTGTGAACAGAATTGTTTGAAAAATCATCAGACCATGGGCCATGGTACTGTCTCTCATGTTCCAAGATCCTCTTGATGTCATCAGTTTAACGCCTTTGGTAATAATAATCTTCTTGTTTTTTCTCCAAACTGTTGCTTCAGTGTGAAAGAATGCCACCGGTACACATTCTGGATCTTTGCAAGTCTCACGACCAGTTCTGCAACACGTTCAGTATGACGATAGACCACACAAGATGTTTATCTGTGCATTTGTCAAGGAGCTATCTGGCTGTCATTTTAAATGCAATTCTGTGAAGGATCATGGAAAAAAAACATTGCGTATTTCTTAAATAATCTGTATTATATAGCACTGGGGACCACGTGGAGTCTATTTCAAATAAAATATTTCTTTGTTTGAATATTTGAGTACTCTGTTTAAGAGTTTAAGATAAAACCATATCTGCTTTAAATTTTAGGACAAAAAAATGCCAGATAATTGAACAATATAGTTATTTTAAAACATAGCATCCTTAAATACATTCTTCCTAAGTTGCAAAGTAGCAAAGTACAAGCAAAGTACCATGTAAATTAAAAAATTAACCCAACCTTGTTATGGATATATTGTCAATATGCTGATATATTTCATACCATACAGTACATACAGACAGAAACTGCTGAATTGGATCCTTAAATCACCACAAGAGGTAGATGGGCTATATGGCCTTCTCTTGTACAGTGTATAAGATTTCATAGGTTCTTGCGTAATACAACATTATAGCAATTTGTTCGTAAAATTTTGAAAAAAAATGTATTTAGGTCTAATATATACAGTACAAAATTAAACATAATAGCATTTGGTATATTGATATATTATCTAAAACACTAGTATTATTTCTTTTTTTTCTTTAACAAGACGTTCCTTTTTCAGCAAAAGTTTTGCAAAAATTAACTTGTTCCATGAAACCTGTTAAATGTAGTTTCTGACACACCAAGGGTGGGGGACATAAGTATTTTCCATTTCCTTTCTGCTTTTAGAAGGAGGCACCTGGACAATTGCAGGTTAACTTTAATAGCATGTCACTCAAAATTCCTGTTTGCACTTGTCTAGCAGTAAAAGGTTTTATATCAAAATAAGACATTTTTAACTGTATTCATTTTCTGTTGTGGGTGGCATGGTGACACAGTGGTAAGGCTTGTAGTTATGCAGAGCTGCAGACCTGAGTTCGATTCTGAACCTGGGGTGCTATGTGTGTGGAGTTTGTATCTTCTCCTTGCGACCCTGAATTGGATAAACAGTTTCTGAAAGTGATCTGATGATGTGATGTTCTCTGCTGTATGTTGTATACGGTACACTTCTCAGTTTTGTGGGCTTTGAGAATGGCTGGACACTAGACAATTGAGGAAGACCTACTGAAATGTGAAATCTTGTATTGCAGACAAAAATTATGTAAAATCATGTAAAAAGATTTGTGCATTGTTCTCTCACTGCCAGCGAAAGAAGCCTGAATGATTGTTACTGTTAGAAAAACAATATCAGTGTCTAACCCAGCTCTTCTCATCTTAATCTTCTGAAAAGGATTTGACAATCCACAACAGAAGCTGATATTCAAAATTGCCAGATCTCTCTGACATTTTGACTGTGTGACAGAGGTCGTTATTCTATTCAGGAAAACGTTGTGGCCAGTCTAGTACAGCAGAAGCAGTTTATCATACTAGCTATAATGCGAATGGATCTCAAAGGCACTCTTGTGCCCTTGTAAAAGTTTAAGTAGGTAGCTACGTAGGCTGCAAAGGAACAAGTAAAGGTTTATTTCATGCTGAAAGGAAAAGAAAAGAGACACAATGTTACGGCTATGGAGCCTTCTTCGGGTGTGAAAACGCCTAACAACTGAAGAAGGTTCCACAGGTGAAACATTGTCTCTCTTTTCTTTTCCTTTCAACATGGAATAAACCTTTACTTATTCCTTTGTAGCTTAGTTACTATCTACCTGTATATGTTACTGCCCCTGTCTGAAAAATTCTAAGTAACACTGTTTAGGTCCATATACTGTAAATCTCAAGGTAAAACCATGCCTTTTTGTGCTTAAAAGTCTCTGTTCCTCACAAGCCTCCATAGGGCTTGTGTTAAAAATCAAACTGACTTTTGAAAGTTCACATGATATAGATTTCTTGTTTGGTTTTCCCGGAAACAGAATGATTAAAAAAAAGAAAACAGAAAATACACAGTTAAGTCATAATTTTTATTTGACGTAAAGCAGATCCTAGCCAATTGCTGAAGGTTTTGTTTGACTTCCACAATGGTCTAATGATGAGCTTGGTTTCACAGGTATTTCCCCCAGCCAGAGTACATATAAATAGTGAAAAGGTTTCTAAGATTTATTTATTTTTTTTATCCGTGAGAACTTCCCCTGGTCTGAAAGGAAAATGTGTATCACGTCTTATTGAGAAAAAATAACCAAACTTCTCGTCTGAACCAAATTTGGGTTTTGTGGGATCCCCCTACGTACCCTTCCGAGCAGGCTCAATTAACATTCTCACTAACTGCTGATGGATTATCACCGAAGAAGGCCTGCCCACTGGTTTTCACAGAAAGACTCCATCTGAAGGTTTCACTTCCTGTCACATACGCTCTTCTCTGCCTGCCTGTAACTGACCGATCCTTTTAAAGTCATGTGGTTCGGAGAAAAAAGTGGCACCTTTGAGATCATGACTTTGCCCCCTGACACTTTTGACAGAGCTTATCTTTCTTCTTCTTTTTTAGATTCGGGTCGATATTATTTCAAAGTTTCTGGTCTACATTTTGAGGTTGCTGAAACAAAAAGGCTTAGAGTTGACTGGCAGAAACATTCCACCAGTCACTGGGACAAACTGGCAGAACAGGTTCTTTTCAAAATGTAAAGCTCATCTTTCAGTGCTTTGTTTAGCAAAGCCTGATTAACAAAAGTTATGCCTGTTAATCTGTAAAAAAATCAAAACCTACGTGCAGTATGTACATATACTGTACATGTACTGATAAATACATTGGTACTTTTAATCTACATATACACTGTTTCATTTATGTCTGGTAAACAAGGAATACCACTTATGTAACTGTAGGTTGCAGTCACCGAAGAGCTCAAATTAGAAAAGTATTAATACTCTTTCAAGCTCATGAAACAAAATTTCATGCATCAGTGTTTGTCTTGGAGCAAAATGTTTATATTCACATCCCAATGTATGGAAATTTACAACCACAAGTGAGGAAAATCGAAGGGGAAAGGGCAGGTATTTCTGAGAACAAAAATGCTCTTTGAAAACCCAAAAAAGGAATGTGAAAGTTTTTTTTAACAGTCTGTAAGGTAAGCTAGCTCACAGAGGATCCATTCAAAAGCATTTTTTTTCCAAAGTGGATAACATTCCTATGCTGAACAGGACTGGATGCTATTTAAAGTTTTTAAAGATGCACTAGCCCAGTAACATTCATTCTCACTTTCTCCTTCCTCATTCCTATCCTGTTACGTGCGTTCTCTTGCTTTAAACACAGGTTTGTGTTTCTTATCCTATTCTTATTTATTTCTTGCCTTAGTTCAGTATGGAATACTTTCATACCATGTCCCATCATTCTAAACCATTTGAATATATGCAATTTAACAAACATCAAATGTCAGAAATTATTTCTTAGCAGCTCTTCAGTTTGGATCCTAGTGATAGTTACACCAAGCTCTCAAAGAGCACACAAAATGGAATGTGTAAGTATTCAGGTCTTCTGGCTGCTATAAAAATTAAAACATTCCTTTGAATGAAATAGATTATTATAGATATTGCTTTTTCGAGTTTTGTTTCCCACAATCATTAATGTTCCTGACATGCAGAAAACAGACATCCAGCCAGCACCATAGAATTTATGGTTTTCACACATTTTTTTTTGTAATTGCAGACAAACAGTAATCAAGCTCCTGTTTCAATAGGGCTGGCAGATTGCTGTGAAGAAATCCTTTACACCGTTATTTTATTAACATCATGTATTTATTACTTCCATGAATTTTATTTAGTGTATTTTTCCAGTTTGTTAAAAACAACAATGACTTTGCTGTTCCTTTCAAGAAAATAAAACTTCTCAAAAGGTTAAACAAGGCATAGATTGAGCAAGCCTGGAAATGAAAACGAGCTCAAATTAGAAAACAGGAAGCAGAGATATTGCAGCTGCACAGTATGCTGGGTGACTGTACTGATGAGTGTGAAGTATAGATATTCTCATATGGGTCAATGCATCAGTGATTATTAAAACAACAGTGTAAAAGAGATCCCTGCACTGAACCAATCACATTCCATTATTTTTTTTGTACAGGTTTATGCCACAGAGATTTTTTTCAAGGACTTATGGTATTGCCAATTAAAAGATTCCTGTAAAACCTGCAGAAATGACATAATCTTCAGGCTTAATTGTTAACTCCTGACTATGCCTACGTCCAATGACTTCTCTAGGCCTAGAGAAGTTTCCAGCCCGGGCAGCTTACTGTGTGGAGTTTCCATGTTTTCTTCAGATCTGTGGGTATTTTCTCTAGGCGCTCTGGTTTCCCCCCGGCCTTCCAAAGATACGCTGGCTGCTGTAGGTCAGTTGGAGCCTCTGTAAGCTGTGTTTGTGTGTGAGTGTGTGTCCTGTGGTAAACTAGCATCTTGCCCAGGTTGCAATCCCATCTTCCAGGACAGGCTCTGGGTAGCTGCGACCCTTAGCAGTATTGAACAGCTTGTTCTGTATGGAGTTTTCTCCAGGAACTCTGGTTTCCTTCCACTTACCAGAGACGTGTTGGACACTATACCTGTAGGCCTTTTGCTGTGAATCTGCATGTGTGCACGTGTGCCCTGTGATGGGCTGCTGTGCTGCCATGTGTCCTGTGCTGCTGGGATAGACAGCGGATCCTGTGAATGTGTGGCTTGGTGATGATCCATGGATTCTGCTCAATCCCATCTTTCGTTGTCTTGACATTCAATTGACAACCTTGGCATTAGAATCTTTCTGCAGGGTGTGAAGATACACCTCCAACACACCAGGTTGTAGTCACATGGTTCTTTCTTCACCCTGCCCTAAGGGTTTCCAGACTTGGTTCACGCAGGCCGGTTGCCTTGGGGGTGTCTTTACATGTGGGAAGGAAATCAGCCATTCAACGGTTGTACTTTTTTAAGTTCCAGCTTTCATTGAAACTTATTTTGCCAAAATATACAAGGAAAAATAAAGTTTCCCAAAGCGATGGTCTCTCCCTGGATACATATTCTTTCCTGAAGATTTCCTAATAATATCTGAATATATTACTCTTTGAGGAATTTAACTATGTTGCTATTTCTTATATACATATATTTAAGCTATCTGATTGGGAACCTTCAAACAAATGAATTGACTCTCCCAGGTGCAGGGAATGTATTCATCAGCTTGTGGAGTCAGACAAGATTCCATCACCTCACCTGGCTGGAAAAATTCCAGGATCTCAGTCCTTTTGAAAACTGGTGGAACCAGTGAAAATGTGCAGTTCCCTTCCACACAGCACTGCCCTCATCACGAACTCAGCTGACAGCCATTCTGCAGGAAGAACAGAATGGAATTGAGTGGAGAATATTTCAACCTTCACCTTGTGGAAAACACACCACGTCTTTTTGACACTTTTCTTGCAGCTTCAAGGCAGAAACACATCACTCAGCTGGGGGCTTAAACAGCTCTGGATAGAGTGTGTGTTTTTAATATTACAGTATACACAACTTCACGTACTTTAAAGACTAGGAAACTGTATAAATATTACAATAACAAAAGCTAGCATGTCTTTGGACTGTAGTAGGAAACTGGTACACCCAGAGGAAACCCATGCAAACATAAGGGGAACTTGCAAACTCCACACACATTGTATTCCAGGAATTGAACCCAGTGACCCAGACCTGCAAGTACCTGTCATATACAATATTTAACAAAGTGCAATTATTTTCTACAATATGAAGTATTTTTAATGCATTGATAATGATAATGTATTTAAATTAAAAATAACAACATATGGTGAACAAAATACTGATGACAAAATGCACATTAGTTTCCCTGTGACCCTGTATTAGATGATGTGGTTAGAAAATAGATGGATGATTAAATATATGCATGCAATTGCCCATATATTGAAAAAGTATATTATACTGAACTGTTATTCATATTCATCTCAGGATCACAAATACAAATTGAGTGACTGCAAGGGAAAAACATTTGACCTTTCTGTCTCAATACGTTTGGAGATCACTATTTGTCATCCATAGGAATGGTTCACAAGGATGTTGCAGATTGGGTTAGTGGCTGAGACAAGTAGTACTATCTTGAAGTCCTCTGTTTTAAGCGCCAAGCCACACACAACAGTCCATGCAAAATCACCATAAAGTAGAAAGTTTGGAATTTGTGATAGGCAGTTATATTGATGTTTCATTAGAATCTGTGTCCTTCTCATATTTTACATTAAGTTCTTTTGTGCAGCAACAATTGCTGAAGCAGAAAAATGTTTCAGTGTATCATGGGTGGATGTTTATTTATAAATTGGTAAGTGTATTTATACTTCTAAAGCAAAGTGGAAGTTCTGTATCACTTACAGTAACAAGATCTAAATGTAGGTCTTGTCACAGAGCATAAGTCAGAAACACTGAATTAATGTTGTAGGAGATGTAATAAAAACAGTTTTGATTAATTACATGATTATCAGATTGTAGAAGCATGGTGCAACCACAGACACACAAAAACTGTGCATGTGATTTATTACCCTTCACAAAAGAGAAAAGGTCAAACTAACACTATGTATCTTGTTCATTTAAAAAAACTTTTATTGTACCCATCACCATCTCCATTAATAAAGAAATGGAGCTGTTTGTCTTGGATAACATCAGTCTCAAAATACAGCCAATAAATCACAAGTACTGTACCTGACCTAGTGAAAATGACCACAAATTAACTCTTCTTCACACAAACATCCCAAGACGTAATGTAATGTAGTACCTGGTGCTTCTGTCAGCCGACAGTGGCTAAATAAACAAGTCAGTCTCATTCCAGAACTACATCACCTGAAGGATGTTATCTGACATCTCCGTGCCAGAAACACCTGTGACAAAACACATCTAAAAACAACTCTTTTTTGCACCTACCAAGAAGCACAGAAAAATTTAGAAAAGCCTTACACCGGGCACAGCTCATAGGTAGTTACTCCCAGCAGAAGATGACACAGCAGTAGCCCTCAGTTTACTTCATTTTGAAGAAAAGCTGTTGATTAAATTGCGGACAGGAATTAAGGTGTCATCCTTATTTTTCAGTTTATGAAACAATCAGACTTTGCTGCAAAAAAAGATGTCCTTCATTGACTGAGATTAGTTGTACTACTGTATATTCCTAGATTTTATTTTAGCTCAAGTAAAATAGGTAACCTGTAATCAGTTCTGTCGGGGACCCAGAAACCCCACTGAAATCCTGTTGCTGGGATTTAGTAATATTAGTTTAAGTATTGAGAGATTTGCATTTTACCTTTGTCTGTTATGTGCAGTTCAGTATGTAATGTACAGTATGTACTCTTCATTTATAAACAATATATTTTTAATTCTACAGAGTGCCGCAGAGCTGTATTGAGCAGTAGAAAGAACGCAAACATTTGGTGTTAGAAATACACGTTGATTTATAGCGTCAGAGAGTTATAAAATTACCTATTTTAGTATACACTAATATGACCACAATTTACTGGCCTATTTAACTTTTTTGCAGCAGTCTTTAATTCTGAATACAGATCATTTACTGAAAAGAGTAGCAGCAGACTACTTGGTTTTTAACTCCTTTCCCAGTAGCCTACAGTGATTCATAACATAAATGTTGTATTTTTTGATACTGCTGTTCTGGATGTATCATGAAATTCTGTACTACATTACAGGGACAATACTGATGACAAAATAAACATTAGTTTGTGCCATCAGACTCGCCATTAGTTGCGTCATTATATTATTTAATTAGCTGACAATTATGTAATACTAAATACTAAAAATGATCGTGATTTTCGAGCATACGCTACAAGCATGAACTGTCTTCATCTGGAGTAGCAGTACAATATACCTGTTGCGGAAGCAGGTGTTTATTGTGATTTGTTTGGCTGACTGAGGCTCAAAAATCATTGTGCTTGAGAGAATTACTGGTTGTTTTTCCAATAACAGAAATGAGAATATGTCAACTTCACTTTCAGTAAAAAGTAAGTTACACTGTGCATCTGTTTTTGTAGTAGGTTTGTATATCACATTAGAGTTTAATGCAAGGAGTGCACTCTCCAAAACATCATCTTCCACTTAAAGAACATTACTGGCTTCCAACAATCAAAAGGCAGTCTTGATTTTCTGCAGACTGCAATCTGAAGATGCCTCAACACTCACATGTTCATTTGCCTGCAACAGGAAGGATTCAATAAATTTGATTGGTTGGTAAAAGTTAAACATTTAAGCAAAACTCGGCTTAGCACTATTTAGATCAAATCTGGTCTCACCACATGCCCACAGGGAAGTGCAGTTTTAATGTACAGTATGTCATAGAACAGAAAAAGCAAAGAAACAGTGTCCCACACACAAAAACTACTTTCTACTTTCTGAAGCTGAAAAACATCATGTTTATTTCAGCTCTGAAAATTGAGACAGAGTGCCACAGAGCTGTATTGAGCAGCAAAAAGAAAGCAAAAATTTGGTGTTAGAAATACACGTTGATTTTTAGCATCAAAGAGTTATAAAATTACATATTAAGCTAACACTATGACCACAATTTAACAGCTTAGTTCACTTTTTTGCAGCAGTCTTTACTTCTGAAAACATAATGTTTTTTCAACTATCAAAATTGAGAGGACATAAGCAAATCTCCTAGAACCTGTATTTTCTTTCCTTACGTTACCTGAATGATGTCAGATTAGACTAGTTGTAAATGTTTATTTTGTCATATCGTAGGAGAGGCAGAGTGAAATGTAGAAAAGCTGAAATCACAATAAATGATTGGCCAAGCTTAAGTTACTGTGGTGTATTTCGTTATAGTCACAGAGGCTGGTCTAAGCATTATTTTATTTCTTTTTTTTGGAAATGAAATGAGATAGCGTCGACATTGTGACAAATGAAAAATATAATATGTTTCTCGAGTTTATTTTTTAAATTTCTAATACTGTACTGTACATACATTCATTTCATTCAGTATCAGTTTGAACAATGTGACTAAGACGTTTGTTCCAGACTCCTAAGATCATCTGCATAATTAAATGTTTCTTGGTTTGGAAGCAGCTCTCTGGATTGACTTTGTCAATGCTTTTCAAAATTGTCTTCCTGAGCCAAGTCACAGGCTGTGAGGCTCATCAGTCACATTTCTCCAGAACGTCTACATGAGGAACGTGATGAGTCAATATAATCTCAAAGATCTTTCTCTTGCTTCACTTCTTCTCACTACAGCACCATTTTGCTATTTCAAGCGCACATTCTCACTGTCTGTTTGAAATACCATGTTCCCACTTGCCACACATCTGCTCAGATCAGAACTACTGTATATCTTTCTCAGTCCTATCAGATTGCTTGCATTCCTGACCTACTGTACCTACTGTACTTTATTCCTATAAATGTATTTGACCCAAGCTTTTATTCAAAGTGAGTTATACTGGTACCCATTTATACAGTGGGGAATTTTACTCAAGCACTATGAGTGAAGTACATTGTCCAGGGGCACAACAGAATTGTGCCAACCAGGATTTGGACCCATATCCTTCCATGTCATGAGTCCTAAACCCTAGCCGTTACTCCACACTGCCCCTCTGCAAGTGTGCCAATTTAACTCTTACCTAGAGGCAGAAGTGATTATCTCACATCTTTATCAGACCCAATACAGACCTCACAGAGCAACCAAAGAAATGACTCAGACTTCTAAAAACAGAACAAATGAAACAGTAACATAGAACACAGTTCAGTTTGCTAGTTAAAGGAGACCTGCAGTCCCAATTTCTCAGACCAGTTATTAAATCTCAGTAACAAAATAGATTAATTGACGTGATAGAAAAAGTGTACAAATTTCCAATTAAGCACAAAATTGTAAACTTTATGAAAGTACTGTAAGTTGCCATGTTATTGCAAACCCCTGGTCTCATCACTGGTGAGAGGGAGAGTTCCCAGGAATTGTGACATGATGCTGACCCTTCCTGCTCACTAGTCACTGTGATGACTAATGTAATGTGATGTGCAGTACAAGCAAATGAAGTGCAGGTTGTACAGCAGACATTTCACCGCAGAAAGTTTCCAAAGTGATCTGCATGCAGAGTTAACAAGTTCCATTTATCGGCACACCGTCCAGAAATCGAGAGCAATATTTCAATTGAATTAAAAGAGATGTATTCACAAGCCTGCTTGTTTACAATGCAATAGGGCTGCTTCTCGTCGCTGAAAGTTATGTTGCCACGTTCTGAATCGCAGAAATTGGCGCATGCCTGGAAATGTGTCTATTTTGTGATGTAAACTGGTGGTTTTACAAGTTACTGTGTACTTTTATTGTTTGAAACAGTAACATAGAACACAGTTCAGTTTGCTATTTATCAAACTAGGTTTGTTGTCCAATCCAGGACAACAATGTGCTCTCCTGAAGGTGCTGCCAAGGTCAGTGGTAGGACAGACAATGGACTGACTTTACCACCCAACCAGTGTTCAGGTCTGCTGAAGTCATCTCTCCAGCACCAGGTTCACATAAGCTCAGGCAGTCAAACAAAGATACTTTGTTATGATACATTGGGGAAATACAGACACAAAGCACAGTGGATTTGCAAATAACTTGATTATTGTATCAGAGTAGTGACCCCTTTTTAGAAGACAAATGTTTGTATAAGACATTCATAATCCACAGAACAGTAAAATACTAGTTATTTTCTAAAGTACAGCTCTTGTATTTATCAAGGAGTAAGAAAGACTTATTCTCTTCAGGTGAATCTTGGCATAAATATAATTATTTCATTAGGCTTAATTCTGTAGAATTAACAAGAAAATATTTTTAAATAGTTTTTAAATATGACTGAGATGTAAAACCTAGTATTGTTCTAAATGAAGACATTAATCAGTTTTCATTTTTTAAATCGCTTATGCAAAAATATTTGAATCTTACAAAATTCAGTGAAATAATATAAAATACCAAGTTATATTTCCCTGCAATATCATATTATTCATTTTTGCGGTCTGCAAAATGGAATACATACGTCTGTTAATGTAGTGGTATTATATAGTGCCATATTCATAAAAGTGATATTTTTGTTACCATAACAGTTTAGTTTTCTTATGAATTTCTCATAATTATAATTCTGTACATTAAGTATGCTTAGTTGTCTAAAGCTGCAAAGCAACTTTTAGAAAAAAAATGCTCTATATGTACAATGACTAAAAATACTTTCTGAACTCAATATAGTACAAAATCTATTATTCACTTTGTGTCCCTGTCACTATACAGAGGAATTAGTACACACACAGACCACACGGTGAGCACCCCCTGCTGGCCCCTCTAACAGCTCTTCCAGCTGCAAGTTCAATTTTTCCCCAGGAGATCTCCCATACAAGTACTGACCAGACTCAAACCTGCTTAGCTTCCATGGGTTACCCGTTGTGAGTTGCAGTGTGATATGGCTGCTGGCAGACAGTGAATTTTCCAAGTATCCAATTAACCTAAGAGTATTTCTGTGGCCTGTAGAAGGAAACCGGAGAACCGTCATCTCTTAATATCTGTGGGCACTCTCATTTCGTTCCACCTACCAAAGACATGCTGGCTACTATAGGTCTTTTGCTATGAATCTGTATGTGTGCATGTGTGCCCTGTGATGGGCTGCTGTGCTGTCAAGGGTGTAGTCCTGCTATGTGTCCTGTTCTGCTGGGATAGACAGGGACTCTGGTTTCCTTCCACCTACCAAAGACATGCTGGACACTATAGTCTTTTGCTGTGAATCTGCATGTGTGCACGTGTGCCCTGTGATGGGCTGCTGTGCAGCCATGTGTCCTGTGCTGCTGGGATAGACAGCGGATCCTGTGAAAGTGTGGCTTGGTGATGATCCATGGATTCTGCTCAATCCCATCCATCGTTGTCTTGACATTCAATTGACAACCTTGGCATAAGAATCTTTCTGCAGGGTGTGAAGATACACCTCCAACACACCAGGTTGTAGTCACATGGTTCTTTCTTCACCCTGCCCTAAGGGTTTCCAGACTTGGTTCACGCAGGCCTGTTGCCTTGGGGGTGTCTTTACATGTGGGGAGGAAATATACCCATCAAATATATCACGAAGCACAAATATTTTAAGAAATATAAAAAATCGTTTAAATTAAATAGCAAAATAAAGTGAACATACTGTAAATTCTAGAATATATTTCACATTTCAAATGTAGAGGAGGAGTTATTGACCAAAACAGCATTGCAAAACAATTCAGATAACAGTCTCTTATAATAGAACCTGGGTCTCCACATACTGTGACCACAAAAAGTATTGTGATAACAAAATCAACCAACAGTGACTGCGGCATAGCATCCCCAATGATTACACAAAAGGTTTTGGTCAGCGTAAAGGGTTGTTGATTTCATTCAGTTCTGGCCTCAAAAGCTTATGCCTCTGGCCTTTACACTGTGAAATTGACTTAAAGTGAATGTGTCCCAACACTTATCACTTGTAATCATTGTGTTGGACACAAAGTACATTTTGCTTCTAATGTGATCAAATGTGGGCAGCACGGCAGTGGTTTGCATTGCTGCCTTGCAGTCCTGGAGCCCTGGGTTCAGCTCCTGGCTGTGCCAACTGTATGGAGTTTCTATGTCTCCCCATGTTTATGTGGGTTTCCTCAAGGTGCTCCAGTTTCCTCCCACTGTCCAAGGACTTACTGGTGTGTATCTGCCTTCTGGGAAGATTAGCCCCAGTTGTAAGTGTGTGTGTGCCCTGTGATGGACAGGCTTTGATTCCAGGATGTATCTTCCTTGTTGTGTCCTTTGCTTTCTAACAAAGGCTCCCCTGTGGCCCTGTATTGGATCGATCAGTTAGAAAAGGGATGCATGGATGAAGAAATATATGTATGGAATTGTACAAATGCAAAAGAATGATTGTACTTATTATCCATATTAAACTCATGATCACAAATACAGTACCATATGACTGCAAAGCAAAAAGTTTGATTTTGCTGTCCCAATATTTTTGAAGAGCAATGGTTCACAAAGATGTTGCGAATAGGGTTAGTGGTTGAGACAAGTACTCCTGTCTTGATGTCGTCTGTGATAGGGAGGTGTATTGACATTTCAGTTGAATTTATTCCCTTCTTATCTTTTACAGGAAATTCTTTTGTGCAGCAATAATCACTGGAGCAGAAAATTCAGTACTGTATGTCAAGATGGACATTACTTTCTAAACTGGTAAATATTTGTACTTTGGAAGCAAAGTTAAAGACCTGAATCACTTAACAAGATCCTCAAAGTACTGTACAGTAGGTCTTACAGGTGTTGCCATAATGCATACGGCTGAGCCGTTGTGTAACACATTGAATTAATGTTTGAAAGAGATTTTAAAAATGTGTTTTAAATCCACGATTATTAGCTCGCAGAACCAAGGAGCAACCATAGACACACAGAAACTGAGCATTTGGTTTATAACCCTTTAAGAGAAAAAAATGTCAAAGTAATTGTTGTTAATTTCAAGATTTTTATCGTCAGCTTCGCCATTATAGTTAATAAAGAAAGAAAACATTTAAGCTGTTTGTCGTGGTAAACGCCAGACTCAAAAGTCAATAAAACACAAGGGTCTGACCTAGCAAAAAGTACCATTCCGATAATGCAAAACATTCCGAAGCAATTAGTTAACTCTTAGGCGCGCAGACATCCAAAGACGTGATGTACACCTTGTGCTTCTTTCATCTGGGAGTGGCTACATAACCAATCCAGTCTCATTCCAGAACAACTTCACCTGAAGGATGTTATCTGACATCTCAGTCCTAGAGACTTTGGCGACAAAGCACATCTAAAAACAGCTCTTCTCCGCACCCACCGAGGAGCACAGTAGCATTGACTTAAACCGCGGGACACGCACAGCTCACAGGTAGTTACTCCCTGCAGAAGATGTCACAGCAGCTGCCCTCACGTTACTTCGTTTCGAAGAAAAGCTGTTGATTAAATTGCTGCACTTGAATTAAGGTATCATTCTTATTTTGCAGTCCGTGAAACAACGAGTCTTTGCTGCGAAGAAGATAGAGGGCTGTCTTTCACAGACCTAGATTAGTTATATTATATATTAGATATGATTGTACCTGCGTTAAATTAGGTAACGTGAAATAATTTCTTCATCAAGTGTTAAGAGGTTTGTTATTTTACCTTTGTCAGTTATGTGCACTTCTGCATGTACTCTTCATTTATAAACAATACATTTTTTTAATTATACAGTGTGCAGCAAGACAGTATCGGCTAGTTGAAAAACGTGATCGTGTTGTAAATACACGTAGATTTACAATATAATATAAAAGAGGGATGCATATTTAGATGATATAAGTATGGTCAAAAATCCACAGGCCTGCTTCATTTTTTACTCGTGGTCTTTTTTAAAAAGAACTCCTTTACTGAAAAGAATAGTGGTAGACCATTTGCTTTTTAACTCCTGTGTCGGTAGCCTTCGGTGATTGGTTTTACGTTGATATACTGTACACTGCTGTTCTGATGGTGTCATGAAGTAGTGTAATCCATTACAGGAGTTTCTGGTTCTGCACGGTTTCTTGTCTGTTATTGTTGCTTTACGGGTCCTGGATTCGAGTTTGCAAGTTTTCTCTGTGTCCGCATGTATTTTTATTACATGCCATTCAAATTGGATCAACAGCCCAATGCATGAAATGTTAAGATAAGGACTGTGTAGTACACCCTACCTCTGGATAAGGCAGATATTTTTGTAAGGTGTTTGGGTGACAGGGTCTAAAAAATCATCGCGTTAATCGGAGACTCGAAATCTGACCCAGTTCAAGATTGTTTTTAATGCAGTCTGTCCATAAATCAATCCAAATGTATCTGAATAACACCAGGGGAAGTCTTTTGAAGTCAAGTTTCATTTAATTAACACAAAGGGGAAACAAATGTTTCTACAACAATTAATTTACTTTGTTCTGTATCTGAGAGAATTAATGGTTATTTTTCCAGTATGAAAATGCAGGAAGCTGGATTTTTGTAATAAGTATATACTGTATATCACATTAAAGTTTAACGCGAAAAGGGCATTCTCCACAACTTTGACTTTGACTCCAAATCATTGACTCAAAATATGTTACTGGCTACCCCCAATCGAAAGAGGACTGCGTTGTGGAGATGCCTGAACACAAACACGTTCTTTAAAAAATCTGGTCTCGCCACATGCCTACAAGGCAGTGCTGTTTTATTGCACGTCACAGAACAGGTAAAGCAAAGAGTGTCTCACGTACAAAAACAACTTTCTGAAGCTGAAAAACAGGAGACATTAATATCTCACTCAGACCCTGTGATGTCTTTTCTTACATTAGCTGAAACACGTGGGATAACTGTCGTCGTTTGTAAATGTTTATTTAATCGTATCTTAGAAATGGGAGAGTGAAATTTGCAAAAACAGTGAAATCACGGTAAAGGTTAATTTACTGTGTGAACTATATTTCATTAGAGCCACAGAGGCTGGTCTAAGCATTGTTTTATCTCGCCTTTAATGGAAAATAGATAAGATAACTTTGATAATGCCATGACAGGAAATGCATAATTAAATGCCTCTCAATTTTATTTTTCAGAATTTTGGCTAATTCATCCATTCATTCAGTATCTATCTTTTGTGTTTCTGGTTCAATAAGTTACATGTTGTTGGGGTTTTTTTGCACTTACCTTAATTTAAAATTGAAACACTGCAGTTATTAGTATTAATGATGAAGGATGCTTTTATTTCTTGGTTAGGTTTTCACCTATACTGTACAAGGAATTCTAATCGTGTCTTGTTGAAGGGATTTCATGTACTTTCAGGAACAAAATATAGTTGAGATATTTTGCAGATTACTGGGTTTCATTTTAAATAATACAGTATATTGCAGTTGATGAGGTAAAACCTGATGGGTCAGTGTTGCGTTTCCAAACTCAGTCATGATGACTTTAAGCCAAAGTGCAAGGAGTGTTATAAAGCGTGCCTTGTTTTCATGTTAATGAAGATTTGTTTTCCTTTTAACAGCAGTTTTGGCAGAAGCCACAAAAATGTCCTTTCTGTGACATTAAAGAAGGGATAATTCAAAAAGATATTGAGGCACAAGAAGCAGGTAGGCTGCAATTAAGAGTAAACAGGGACTTTCCGAAATAAATCAGCTTGTAGGCTGAAAGAACAGAAGTTAAAATGAGAGGAGGAAGTTCCGCCACCTTTGCACACAGGGCTACTAGTACTGTAACTTAATTATCCAGAAATTCAAGCTGTTTTTCAAGTTTCCCACACTGTCAGTTTCAACAAGATAACTAAGACGTTTGTTCCAAACTCCCAGGATGCTTGGTGTAAATAAATGTCTCCAGATTTTTAAGCAGTCCCCTGGCTTGACTTTGTCAATGCTTTTCAAAATTGATTATGTGAACAAAGAGAACAATTTTCTCTATTCCAAGCATAAATGATTCAGCAATCTTAATCAGTGCAAATACGACAGGCTATCACCTAAGGCACCATGCTTTTCTTATGGCATGATGAACAGAACCAAGCACAGTTTTCCAGGTGTAGTTTGAGTACAGTCCACATGCTTAACAATACTTTTCTTGTTTCAAATTCTACACTTCTAAATACTGTAAATACCATTTTATAAAGGGTTGTCCACCATTGCTTCCTGTGAACATAGATGAGTACCCTCAGTGTTTCAGAAAGGTGCCAGAAGTTCAGATTTTCAAACAACTAGTTGTTCTTTTTTCTTAATATTTTTTTAAAAAATGAGGCACTGGCCCTTGAAAGGTGAGGGCACATGAACACAAAAGACAAACACAACAATTAGGAGGATAGTCAGGTGACACAGTGCTACCAGAATCGCCACTGAAGACAAGTCCCATGTTGGTCCATCCCTCAGTCTGTCCTCCTGGGCCACATCACTGGCTGTGAGGCTCATCAGTCACATTTCTCCAGAACATCTACATGAGGAACGTGATGAATCAATATAATCTCAAAGATCTTTCTCTTGCTTCGCTTCTTCTCGCTACAGCACCATTGTGCTATTTAAAGCGCAGATTCTCACGGTCTGTTTGAAATACCATGTTCCCGCTTCCCACACATCTGCTCAGATCTGAACTACAGTATATCTTTCTCAGTCCTATCGGATTGTTTGCATTCCTGAAATTGTACCTTCATTTACTTGACTCAAGCTTTTATTCAAAGTGATTTATACTGGTACCCATTTATACAGTGCGGAATTTTACTCAAGCGCTATGAGTGAAGTACAGTACATTGTCCAGGGGCACAACAGAATTGTGCCAACCAGGATTTGAACCCATATCGTTCCATGTCATGATTCCTAAACCCTAACCTTTACTCCACACTGCCCCTCTGCAAGTGTGCCAATTTAACTCTTCCCTAGAGGCAGAAGTGATTATCTCACATCTTTATCAGACCCAATACAGACCTCACAGAGCAACCAAGAAATGACTCAGACTTCTAAAAACCGAACAAATGAAACAGTAACATAGAACACAGTTCAGTTTGCTATTTATCAACTTGTCTTTTAGGTTTGTTGTCCAATCCAAGACAACGATGTGCTCTTCTGAAGGTGCTGCCACGGTCAGTGGTAGGACAGACTATGGACTAACTTTACCACCCAACCAGTGTTCAGGTCTGCTGAAGTCAACTCTGCAGCACCAGGTTCACATAAGCTCAGGGAATCAAACAATGATGCTTTGTTATGATATTTTGGGGAAATACAGATACCAAGCACCGTGGGCTTGCATGCCAATAACTTGATTATTGTTTCAAAGTAGTGAAACCTTCTGAGAAGCCATTACATTCACAATCCATGAAAGTGTAAAAAAAGGTTTAGTTTTTCAAGTATTGTTCTCTTATTATCAGTGGGGAAAAAGAGGCTTATTCTCTTCAGCTAAATCTTGGCTTCGCATAAATCCCATTTATGAGGCCCATTATGTCATGAGGCTGATCTATAGGATTAACAACAAAATGTGTTTAAATAGTTTTTTAAAAAATATGTCTGAGATGTGAAAGCTTAATATTGTTTTCAAAGAAGACATTATTCAGTTTTCACTTTTTACATTTCTAATGCAAAATACTGGAAGCTTACAAAAAACAGTGAATTCTATATAAAGAACCCAGTTTCCCTGTAACACCGCACACCATTAGGTTTTACACTCTGTAACAAAATATTTTTTATAGAGCCTGTGAAATGGAATAAATGTCCTTGTCAAAGTAGTGGTACGATATAATGCCATATTCATAAAAAAGAATCCTTTTGTCACGTTACTTTGTAATGTACGCTTTTTCCATAATTATAATTACTATTTTTAGTGTTCTAAAGTTGCAAAGCTTGCTTTCCTTTTACAAAACTGTGCTTTGAACATACAATGGCAAACAAAACCTTTATTGTAAACAAAATCAATATTGTCCAAAATCCATTATTTACTTTGTTTTTCTTGAATAAGTGTGAAGTGTACTCTTTTTTTTCATATGTTGTAAGTACAAAGCATTGCTAGATTTTTGCAGGTTTTGCAGATTTTTGCAATAGCCTTTCTTTTTAACACAAAATGAATGGTCCTGTCAAACAAGGGTCATACTTACTGCACGCATACTAACAGGTAAATATATTGAACGCAATCATTGCTCACTCCATGATTGCTTGCTTTACAGTTTTACTATAAAGAAGTGCAGGTTCAATACCTATTGTCTTTCACTGTACAAACCATTTTCTCCACAATACAGTTCCTGCTTCTCTTGGGATCTGGCTTATTTAGTTCATTTTATGGTTGTACATCCTCTTAGTTTTTACCAAAACATGTTGCAACTGCGTTAGGCGTCACTAAACTAAGAAAATATTTACCTTTTTACTACAAGGAATGGGTCTACCAACCAGCTGTCCTCTCTGTTCCAGGGAAGATGAGAGACCGAATCGGTGACATGAAGAATCTGGTCAAGCAGCCCCCTGAAGCGAAGGAATCCTGCAGTAGTGAGGAAAAGAAGGAGGTACCTGACACTGAGCAGGCCTTGAACGAAGTGCTCTTGGAGGTGCAGGATGTTCGGAAAGAAATTCAGCTCATCAGGGAGGACGTCATGAAACTGAACAAGCAACATGCCCAAATGCTGACTAATGTGTCGACCGAATCCTTGGACAAATGCAATGCCATTGCTTCTGACATCAAGAACCGGGGACAAGATGTCTTAACAAAGCTCCAGAAAATGGAAGCTCATAGCAAGGAGCTGGAGGCCAAGTATGGCGCCAACTCAGCTACAGCGCGTATCTCCAGGACCCAGTATGCCTCCCTGAGCAACTCCTTTCGAGACGTTATATTCGATTACAATGAGGCCGAGATGACGCACAAAGAGAAGTGCAAAAACATCTTGCAAAGGCAGTTGGAAGTCATTGGCAAGGAAGTCACTGGAGAAGAGATTGAAGAAATGCTGGAGAGTGGAAAGTTGAGCGTGTTCACGGATAACGTGCTCGTGGAGGGGAAGACAGCCCGTTCTGCCTTCAACGAGATTGAAAACCGTCACAAGGAGCTTATGGACTTGGAGCAGAGAATTAAGAGCGTCCATGAGCTGTTCTTGGACGTGGCCATGCTGGCAGAGGAACAGGGCGCCATGCAGACCAGCATTGAAGCCAATGTCCACAAGACCGACTCAGCCATTGGGGAGGTCTTAACCAAGCTCAATGCAGCCAAGAAATATAACAATAACAATCCGTTCAAAAGGATTTGCTGCGGCTGTTTTCCTTGCATGAAGTGAGATGATTTTGGATGATTTTTTGCCATTTTGGCTTTCTTCAATTCATGGTTCTAAAAGTTAACTTGTTCCCAAGAGGTAACAGTTCTAACAGTTAACATGTTCTTAAGTCCTATTCTTTAAAGAAAGAAAATGAGTATCAAATTAAACAGTATAATACACATGATGGCAAAAGTGAATATATGTATATAAATATATCATTATGTGCCCCAGAACTATCAAATGTTACATGAAAACAGTTATTTTGCATTCTTTATTCTTGGGGCTCTTTATTTTAAAATGCCTTTTTTGGTAACCTTGTGTTTTCTTGGAAAATCTGAGCTGTCTTTACCTCCTCAGTTGTGTTCTATGTAATTATGAAAAACAAATGGAAGGACCACTTTTAAGATAAGACATTCTGGAAAAAAAAGATTTCCAGAAAAGCAAGACATAATGAACACAACCCCTATAATGAAATGTGCTGGTTTGCTATAGCTACATTTACATTGTTTACAGGTGTTGAGCTTGTTGTTTCTCCTCTTTGAATTGATACAGGTTTCCAATAGGAAAAGATATTGAAAAAAGAAATCGTTTTTTAAAAGAACATCATTACTGGATGTGCACTCTCCTTAGGACAGACATCAACCATATGTCTCTGACATATTGTTATACAGGTTTTGTGTGAAATAGTGTGAAACTTCTTTGTGTGGTTGAGTGGTGGGAGGTTGACTTAATTAACCTTTAAAAATGATTTAATAAAAAGAAGCCATGCACAGCCTTTTTCAAAGGTAATCCTGTGAGTTTCATAAAATGCTGCCAATGAGAATACTAAAAGTTTTTGCTAGGAATAACACCACCCAAGAATTAAGTGTACTGAAAGAATTATGGAGTGTTTCAGTCCAAAATTTGGCTTAATCCACTTGGCTGAGGGCTGACCCCCTGGCTACAGGCTGAGGAGGCTGGGACCCCCATGCAGAGTGAGGGGTGACCAAGGGGAAGGTGCAGAAATGCAGATGGGCAGGAGGGATGCAAAATGATGGATGTGAGGGAGAGAAGGGGATAACGTATAGTATTGATAATGATTTAGGCAAGGAAATGGCATCAGCAGTGACTGCAAATTACTAACAGCAGAGTCTGATTGAACTTGGCTGTTGTCAACCCTCCCAAACCTTTGTTATAAACTCCATTTGTAATATACTGTTATCTTGTATGATTTTTGATTGTTGCTATTGTACATATTCTGATGGAGTACTGCATATATTGTATATAAGTTGCAGATAGGCTTCATGCCTTGAAACATAAAATTAAAAAAAGCTGTAAAACACGTACAATCAGCAATTATCATACTGTATTGGTTTTACATTAAGAGCTTTTTCACAGCTTTGCAATAACCATCCAAAAGATATCAAGTGTTCTTCTGTGGTTTTTGTGGGTGTCCTTATCACTGTGTGTCCCAAGGATTTAAAATGCTCTTATCAAGTTTGTTCTGAAATATACTGTGAAACTGTATCTTTCTCTGTACTCACCTTGCAGCAGGTACCTCTGGCCAAGCCAATAATAATAATTGCTTACACTTATATAGCGCTTTTCTGGACTTTTCTGGACGCTTTACTGGTAATGGAGACTCCCCTCCACCACCACCAATGTGCAGAATCCACCTGGATGATGCGACGGCAGCCACAGTGCGCCGAAACACTCACCACACATCAGCTATCAGTGGGGAGGAGAGCAGAGTAATGAAGCCAATTCATACATGGGGATTGTTAGGAGGCCATGATTGGTAAGGGCCAATGGGAAATTTGGCCAGGCCACCAAGGTTACACCCCTACTATTTTCGAGAAACACCCTGGGATTTTTAATGACCACAGAGAGTCAGGACCTCAGTTTTACATCTCATCCGAAGGACGGCACCTGCTTACAGTATAGTGTCCCCATCACTATAGTGGGGCATTAGGACCCACATGGACCACAGGGTGAGCGCCCCCTGCTGGCCCCACTAACACCTCTTCCAGCACCAACCTTAGTTTTTCCCAGGAGTTCTCCCATCCAGGTACTGACCAGGTTCACACCTGCTTAGCTTCAGTGGGTTGCCAATTGTAAGTTGCAGGGTGACATGGCTGCTGGCCGTATCAAGCCAAGACAGGTCCATGGGTGTTACTGTAACCCCTTTCGCTATTTTGTGCAATGTGCAATCTGATTAAGCTTAAAAGAGCTTGAAAGAGTGTGACAGGACTAAAAGGCAAGATTTCCAGAGAGATCAGTGTAACAACACAATCTATTTGCAGTCCTTTCCATTTAATCCACAGATAATCTTTCGTCAGTGTGACCAAAATCCTGCACACACCCTCCTTTAGTTTTTAATGCAAAATACTGTAGCTCAGCCTAAGAGTATTACAGAACTATATGAATTAAAAGTTATGTAAAAATAATTCCTTTCATCTAACACCCTTGTCACTGTAGTATTTAATTTATTTTTAATTTAGGATTAGTAATATCTAAGGAATTTAGAGCACCAAACAATACAAAACAAAAAAGTAAATGAAAAAGAATATATTTTATTACATAGTATACTAGAGGCTAGGTATATTTTATTATATAATAGACAGGATACTCCCGGTCAAGGTTTGGTTACCAAACCAGAATTGATTTTAATTCACCCTTCACTTTATAAACACTTGAAACAATTTTTATTTTTACCACTTAAGCAGTTGATTTGATCAGTGAAGTAGAGAATGTCAGTATGGTGACTCATCAGACATGCTGGACTGAGTTTCCCCAGGATTCACATTTCACATGTTCACATTTCCGATGTTATTAGCATGAATTTAACCATTGAAAAGTACAACAGAAAGGAGAAACAGATGTGTAAAAAATAAACTTTCTAACTATACAGAAAGAGACAGTGTCAGATACCAGTTGTAGGAAATGACATTATTAAAATCACTTCAATGTAATTAATGCTACAGTATAGAACTAAGAATTATATTTTGTACATCTCTTAATTTTTTCATACTCCAAAGTCTTGAGAATGACAAAATGAAAAAGCAAAAATTCTGTGTGATTTTATATCATCATCATTGAAGGTATACTGTAGGTTGAATTTGTTGCTGCTTCAAAGCACCTTGGAACCACAAGAAATAACAATGGCCTTTTTTGGAGATTCTCAAAGATGTTACTGTACAAAGGCTGAAACAGCACATTTTGTGAAAGAGAAAATGGTATATGCACACTTCACAGAAGAAAAACTGAATTCATTACGATAGCAGCTATATCACAACTGGCACCCCCTGAAGCTCAATAGGTGTGAGCCTAGTCAGTACCTGGATGGGAGACCTCCTGGGAAAAACTAAGGGTGCTGCTGGAAGAGGTGTTAGAGTATCCAGTAGGGGGAGCTCACCCTGCTGCCTGTGTGGGTCCTAATGCCCCAGTATAATGACAGGGACACCATACTGTAAAAAGGCACTGTCCTTCAGATGAGACATAAAACTGAGGTCCTGACTCTCTGTGGTCATTAAAAATCCCAGGGAGTTTCTTGAAAAGAGTCGGGGTGTTACCCTGGTGTCCTGGCCAAATTTCCCATCGGCCTTTAGCAATCATGGCCTCCTAATAATCTCCATCTATGAACTGGTTTCTTCACTCTGTTCTCTTCCCCATGATAGCTGGTGTGTGGTGAGCGTTCTGATGCACTATGGCTGCTGTTGCATCATCCAGGTGGGCCTGCACATTGGTGGTGGAGGGGAGTCCCCAATACTTGTAAAATGCTTTGAGTGGAGTGTCCAGAAAAGCACCATATAAGTGTAAGAAATTATTAATAATTACACCTAAAAATCACATCCATTATAACTTTGCTTGTGTTTTTGTCTTTTTTTTTTATTCAGCACAAAACCAGCTTGTGATGACACAGCTAATGCTACCAAATTAGAGCTCTGTCACCAAGACTTCCACTGTCACTAGTTCAAGCACTGGAAGGACATTGATTTCTGAATGAAATTTCCACGCTATGAAAAGGCACATCCTGCAGTATGTTTTTAAAGGGATTAATACTTTGTTTGGTAATGCAGGAGAATCCAGCTACTGTAGTTACTGTAACCTGTATCAGTCTCAGGACAAGGACCCTGCATTACCTTGAGGGGTTTTCATTGCAACTAAGCTGGTAATTACAGCTGCTAAATCATCCTTTATCCTTTATTCCAGAATCTACTTGCTTGCTTACATTTCTGTTTACCTGTTTCTGCACTCATTCCTCTACTTAAGTGTATTGTTCCCAGCAATATTTTAGCAGTTTTCTCCCTTATTTCCGACGAATTATGATGAACAGATACCGTCGGGAATGACAATGTACCCAAGGATCCCACAATGCTTTTTTTGTCTTTCTCCTGAGGCCCATTTGGTTATATTTCCTCTTACAGAATGAGAGCAGTTCTGAAACTCGGATATTTGTATTTAAGTGGATCACTAATCCAGGGTCATTAAAAATACTACAATTCTGGAGAAAACCTAGAATAAAACTTCTGCGACTGCGAACATCTTATTTAGGCTTACCTAGACTTATTAATCGAAGTTTTATCAACGTGCTCCAAATTGTATTTTCGTGTTTACCAAAGCTGTAAAACATCTGACTGGCTTGATTCTACAGATATGACCTCACGAACAAAATCAAGTGTTAATTTAATGAAGATGCACTACTTTTTGCCTCTCCCGGTTTTACGTGCAACGAAGAACAGGTTCTTGCAGACAGTGTATGAAAGTGTGGGGTAAATCATAAAATCGTCTGAAAAACGAATACAAACCATATTTTCCGCCCTAAACTTGCACCCACTGTGTGAAAAGATTGAGCAAATTCGACAAACTGGAGCTCCACCCTTAATTCACTGAACTGCAGTTCCTGCAGGCAACAGTCATTAAGAATCAGTGTAGAGGCTGCTAACGATGGTGATACGGCGGTAACTTTCATTCTGCCCTGTTTTAAGGAAGCTCTATTGATCCTATTACAGGATATGAAATAAGGTACGTATTTATTTACATTTTAAGCAATTAACATGTTTTATTTTGAAATATGCATAAGATATATTGATTAATGGTTAGCCAGTGATCGCTTTCTATTTGCTGGCTGTTTAATCTCTTCTTTGGCTATAGCCATATTCGTTGCTGACGAACTGCTTTGGAGTTGATACAGTACATCTCTACTCTAGAGAAGGAGGTTTTAATTTTGCAATACTGGTAAAGGAGACACTGTAACTATGTATAACATTCCGATTAAATCCTCATTACTTGATGCCACAAATATTGTGTAGTTAATCTGACAAAGACTATTTCCGTTACGTTACACTACACTTCAAATATAAGGGTGTTGAACGCGAGAGTTTTTTTGTGACTATGCAGGACATTAAAGTGTCGTTGCTTCTGATACAGCAGTTATTTTTAATATGGTAGTACGTTTGGCCATTTTGTCACCTTATTGTCCTCGCGTTGGAATGAACATGGGCAGAGTAGTACTGTTTGGAATTTCGGTGTTTATTTTCTGTAACGTGTGCTCTTGATTAAACAGCGACTTGAATTATATAATTTTTGAAAACTGCTTTTAAATTAAGTCTTGCAATTTGCCTTGAACGAGTTTCGTAGTTCAATATGGAAGGAAATCAGCGTCTATTAACTGCTGTCGACAATCACTTCCCTTTAAACTAATTGCAAGATGTTCCTCACAGCAGGTGTTCGCGTTGTTTTTGGCTGAAACCGTTGAGAATGCTTTGAAATCTGAAAATGCGTTTAAAAATGATAGGTTTTATTTTAAACTCAGCTTAATATTGGTGCTCTTCCAAAAGGCTTTCCTATATGATGTGCCAAGACATTTGTTAAATATAAATAACAATTCTAAAATCACATTATGAAGCGATTGCTGCTAGTCCCCTCTGATATTAACGTTTTTAAATAGATCGAAAAACTCATGCAAGGATATTGAAGTTTTAAACGTCTCTGCTCTAAAAGGACCCCTAGCTGTAGTTGTTGTGAAATAACTACTGAAAAGAGATTAATAGTTTGTGGACTTCGGAGGCAGTACATGAAATAAGTGTTGTTTGCAACGATTGCTAGTTGATACATTTG
The DNA here is from genome assembly GCF_055471065.1 of Atractosteus spatula. Lineage (NCBI taxonomy): Eukaryota > Metazoa > Chordata > Actinopteri > Semionotiformes > Lepisosteidae > Atractosteus > Atractosteus spatula. The sequence goes on from NC_142707.1 coordinate 32,741,084, forward strand.
ATAGATTTACACAACGATTGATAGTTGATACATCAGTTGGTACATTGTATAATGTTTGGACAGTATAAAATCTTAAAATTTAAGATTTAAGTTAAACACAGGAGACATTGGGAAGCTTGGTTATAGTGGGAGGTGTGCTTTGCATTTCTTAATATTGCTGGTTGAAGTCTTGACCATGCATAGGTATCACTCTTAGTGACAAGGGAATTCAAATTGGCAAGGCTGGGAACAGCGTTAACAGAGCTGACTAGTGACTAAAGGGCACTTTGAATCGTCTGCCCGCACAGGAAGAGAAAACTTGAAGAAATGTGCAGCAAATGTGAAGTGTTCATTTGGTTTGCGGCACGTTTTATCTCACGGAAAGATTGACCATACAGTGTTTTACAGAAGTCCCTCCTTGCACCAGTTAGAGAGGTGACAATGATGTGTCAGTAACATCGCTATTACTATGCTCTTAAGTACTTGACACCTCTTCAAAATGAGGCCTGCACACATTGGTGAAAGAACTGTGCTATTTATGTGTGAAAAGCTTGTTTTCATTAAGGCACAGGAACTGTAATAATGTAGATTCCTAACAGCATGTGTTCTGTAGCAATCTTAAAGAGTTAGAAATTTCTTATCTAAAATGTGCTACAGTTTTCTTTGAAATACTTTGCAAATCTGTTTAAAGTACAGTAAATCCAGGATAATGGTCAACGTCATGTTGAATTAATCCTAACGTAGGTTTACACAGGACTCCCTCTGTCATGACATTACTGTATGTTAGGAAATCCTTGAAACGGACACTGCTTAGTTGTTAAAAAAACAGGACAAAATCTTATAAGATGAGTTGCACTGTCCTGTAACTGTTGCTGAAGATATTTACATTTTTACATATATTTAAATGGCATCTTCATAGCTGTGGCCAGCAGTAAGTGGGTTTAGCGAATGACATCACCAATGTGAAACACAGTTGGAGCCGTCCCAATTCAGACAGCTTTTCACTTTCTAAAGGGAGGTGAGAGTTTACCCGATGGGACTCTTAGCTGACTTTTTAACACTGACGAGTGCACTTCTCTCACTCTCTGTTAGTTATGGGCCATAAAACCGAGAACAGGTGGCCCTTCTTTACACAAATGGTTGTGGGTCTGGAACAAGCTACTCAACCATGTTGGTAAAACCGATACCCTGAGTTCTTTCAAGAAATGGCTGGATAAGATCCTTGGATCAATTGTCTGTGAATGCTTCTCTCTTGTGCTCTTCAGTCCAGAATGCCAGTTTACTTCATCCTGCTTTATGGGAGATTACATGGCTGGACTTGCATACAGTGTTTGAAACAAAGCCTTATTAGTCCATTGTGCAATTATGGTTGTTAGTAGTTTTCAAATGATTTTAATAAATTACCAGCCACAACATTTTCTTAAAATTGTCTTCTGCACCATTCTTGCCTTAGATTTACTGTTGTGTCTTGTCAATTCATTCGGCAGTTATTCTTCTGTCAAGACTTGCAGAAACAGTTCCTTTCGTCAATCGTGTTGCGTAACCTGACTTGACTCTTTCCACAGCCGATACTTAAAAACAACCCACATGCACAAAGGGAACAACCAGAAAGGAGCACTCGTTTTGTAAAGTTGTGCATCTGCCCATGGGAACAGCAAATCTTTACTTTTGGGTTTATTTCTAGCTTACTACAATTAATGGTATAGTGATTAATGAAAACTTATTATACTGTAGATAATTAATAATATGCACATTGAAATTCAATGGATTACATGTTGCATTTGGTATTACAGTGATTATGGTTACACTCGGAGTTATTCCTGGCCTGAACTGCAGTGCTAAGTGTATATCTAGAAATCAGCTAGCATGTGGGCTCTGTGCAGTGCTACCAAATATACTGAAACAAGGGTTCAGAAATGACATTTATAATAACCTTAATAAACTCTTTTGCCCAAGCGTTTTTGCTGTATTGTGCCTTGGTGTAACTGTGGTGTGCTTCCTATCATTCTGCAAGCATACGCATGTTCAGAAGCACAAATAAGTACTGACGATGACTTAAAAGCTTTGTCATTATAAATAATAAGGATCACAGCCACATAACCGGTTCTTTTTGTTCCTCAGTCTTTGAAAGAATGTAATGTTTGGTCATTTTTTGTTACCTTTTTGTGGCAAATAGAAAATGTCATCATCTTAAGTAAAACCAATTACACAGCTGATGTTCATCTTAGTTGTGCCAGAAGAAAATGAAGATTCCCAATCCAGAAATTAGAAATATTGTTATATAGCTCCTGGAGAAGCTGTGGCCAACATACTTCTGTACAGTGTTGGCTAATAACTTCCTGCATGATCATCAGATTGTCTTAACTTGGGAACTCCCTTTCAATTTTTTTGTGTGTAAATGTTGGTCTTGATTGTTTAAATAACAGAAACTTGTATTTTAAAAATTGTTTATCCTGCAACAAAGTAATGCAAATGTTTCTCTTGCAGTTCGATCAATGGGGCGTGAAGACAGTAAAGGCCATTTGTGCTTAACTGCGTTAAGAGTCAGAAATGAATTAGAATCATTTTAAAAAGATTAACCATTGATAGAGTGGAGCTGAAAAAAGACCTCAAATCCCACGTTGGGTTTGTAACAAGGCAGCTGCAGACATATGGCAGAAGGTTTTTTTTTTACAAGTCAAAATTGAAACTTTTTGGTCTCTTTGATCAGTGTTACATCTGATCCAAACCCTAAATAGTGTATATCTTAGTCAACATCTCTGCTGTCAAGGGTGGTGGTGGCAGCATTATGTTACAGTTCTGCTTCTCATCAGCAGGGACTGGGAAAGCCGTCAGCACTGATGGGAACATAGATGGTGCAAGTCTATGGTGACGGTGCAAGAGTCCACCCTAGAGTTACTTAAGAAAATAAATGTCCTAGAAAGACACAATCCAAGTCCTGAATTGAATCTTACAGACAATCTATGGAAAGACAGCTGTTGTCCATTAGCAACCAATCGCCAAGCAACCTGTGAGAGTTTGAGCATATCTGCCAAAAAAGGGTCTTATTCTGAGCAACTTGTGGCTACAAATTTTGTGCTGTCAAAGTTACTTCCACTAAATACTGAGTTCACGGGTCTGAATTTTTATGCAATCAACACATTATGCATATGTTCTCTCTTTAGTGTTTACTGACATTTACTGGAGTGTATCTTTCCCTTAGAAGTCTTCCATTTGAGCATTCAGGTAGTGAAGAATTTAGTTTAAAAGTGTATGTTTCATTTTGTAATTTCACAAACTGGGACACCACCAGAACAGAGTGCATACTTTTTCAAAGCATTGTAAGTGTACATCATGCAAAGCTTCTGTATTCAAATAGTGCTTTTCCATTTCCATAGCAAAGCTGTGCTCTGTTGAAATGATAGTGTGCAGTACTTTACAGCTTTACCATTTAAATTTACAGTTGAAAGAGCTTAAGTCTCTAACTAATCAGACCTAACACTACCTTATGCTACCTTAAATTAATTAAGTGCAAACATGTGTGTACCATAGCATCCCTCTAACAGGGCTGGACAGAAGAGGTGTTCTGAAAAAGAACGTCTTTTGTTGTCTAGGCTAGACAAAACATCCTTTAATCGCGAGCTGAGGTGTCGAGATGTTTGACTGATCTATTTGTGTAATTGTCACTTAATTTAAATGCTTCCATATTAGGCTTATTTCATATGAGCTTGTAGTTGCATGTTTTTAGATTTTCAGGTTAATCTGAATTAAGAAAGTACTTTGTCTCCCTGAAGTCTGTGTCTTCTGATTAATCAACCCATGACTGGGCTGATTGTCTGTTTCCCATTGGAAAAGCTGTGTGAAACAAACGTCATTAAGTATGAAGGCCATTGGGAAAATAAGTTACATTGATCTTTCCCTTGAACTGAACCATGAACCAATGCAATTTCTTGCCTAGTATTACTGTAAGCAGTTGTAATCCCCTACATTTTTATAGTGCTTTTAATACTATTGATCTTATAGTGCTCTGCACATACAGTAGGTAGAGGTCTACTTCTTCTACTTTTGAGGTATAGGACTGCAGGTATAATGCCAGGTGGAGAAGTGAGAAATTGAATTAAGGTGTAGTTTAAGGAAGGCCACATTGTGGAAACAAACTGTATAGTAGGATTTAGTTGAATGTAGGGTATGGGAGTTAATGGCAGGTAGTCAAGACCTCAGTAATAGCATCACATCCAATTGATGACACCTTACTTACAATTAATTCCACATATGCCTCAATTGCAGTGCACATTTTCGCTATTTAGGAAAATATCGCTAGCATATTCTATAACAGCATCAAAGTACTGTATATAATGTGGAGTAAGATGGTATATAAAATAATTTTGCCACTGTTGGCAAGTAGGTTTCACAAATTAAAGGTTGAGTTTGAACATTGAAGCTGAAATATAACAGTAATTGGTACTGTGGTACAGTAATTGGTAGTAATTACAGTACAATTGGTAAAGTAACAAGTAATTGGTACAGTAATAAGGTTACTGTACCAATGACACTGGACTTGTGTGTTGTTGCAGGTGTCATAGTACAGCTGGGGAAAGATCAACTATTATGTTTTGATTTTCTAAGATCTTTATGCGATATTTATGTTATTAAATGGTTTAAGTACTGGGGTAATGAGTTCAATCAAATCTGTCCATGTCAGGTCTGGATTTTCTAACTGATGTACTAAATGTGTGCTTGTTGAATACAAAAGAGACGGTTATTCAGTGGATCTGTTAAGGAAAAAAAAAAGGGAGAGGGGCAAGTTATAAGAGTCTAAACCCGCTGAAGGTGCAGCAGATTCATACGTGAGAGCTCGTTCTCCGGGTTGTTAAAAGGGACAGAGCTTTCATAATTTCTGTAATCAGCAAAACTTTGCAGAACTGAGGAACTGCAGATGTGCTTGATCCTCACCATTAAATTAAGACTGAACAATTAAATATTCCGGGGTGGGTTTCAGAAAGAAAGGAATATTTCTTTAAGAAATAAAGACGCATGGTTTAAAGCTTATAAACATTGTTCACAAGCTTGTAACCCACCTGCTGGAACTTGCAGATGGGATTTCTTGTCCTCTGAAGTTAAAACATTGTACAGTATGAAACTTGCTGGACAGCCAAATGTTATTAATGGCACTTGGGGGCCAATGAGTTATTAATTAATAATCTAAAATATAATCCAGTTTTGGATATAACTGTGAGTTTTGGATGAATATGAGTTGTAAAAGTTCACCTACAGATGAAAAAATATGAATGGCTAACTCATTTGTTCTACAACAAGCCGTGTAGCAAGAGTTCAAAGCAAATATTAAAGTAAAGGATGTGGATAAACACAAAGCACAGGCACAACTGAAGAAGAAATTGTGAAATTTGCCCTTTGTAGGAAACAGTGCTTTGAGAAGGTTTATAACTGTAATGAGTAAGTTAAAATAATGGTCAACAAGATGTTAAAGCCGCAAGGTCAAATCACAGATCAACATGACCCTTGACCATGAGTGGAATGTAAGCATTGGGCATCAAGGTACTTTATTTTATTCTCACAGTTTTACTTATCTCGGCACAATTTCTTAGCCAGGCTTCAAGAGGGAAAGTTTACTTCACCGTTCAACATTTGTCTTAAGATATTATGTTTTTAAAATGGAAGTCAGTGTTTCAAATAAAAAGAAAAGGCAGCAAGCATATATGTAGAGGTTAAAAAAGACAACACAGGATACCAGAGAATGTAGGCCTATTTATAATCCCAAAACTTTGGCTTTGAAGTTCATTTTCAAAGACATCAGGCAATAGAGATGGACCAGTTAGCGTACAGATGACTATTCTCATCTATTGGGTCTTTATACTGTACAGTGCATGCCTGCAATTTTTCATCTTTCTGTAAATTTCAGTGTGTTATTTCTAGTATAGATGCTTGGTATGTTTCTCTTTAAAACAGCATGTGTTGTGCCATGCCCCATTACAGGCACAGTTCTCGCTGGACAAACTTTTAATGGCATAAACGATCGAAGGCTCTTTCAGGAATGTGTAGGTTCTGACACAGTGGCCTCTGTGTTACAGGAAGATGAGAGACCGACTCGGCGACCTGCAGGTGCTGTCCAAGTCCTCCGAGCCGGAGGAGGGCCTCACGGAAGATGTGGGGGAGGAGCAGGCAGTGGTGTTTGAAGAGGAGAGCACCATGGAGGACGTCTTCAAGGAGGCGCAGGCCATGCGCCAAGAGATCAGCCTTCTGAAGGTCGATGTCAAGCGGCTGGGCAAGCAGAACACGCGATTCCTCACCTCTGTGCGGCGGATCAGCAGCATCAAGCGGGACTCCAACGCTATCGCCCGCGACATAAAGGCCCGCGGCGAAGGCATTTACAAGCGCCTGCAAAGTATGGAGGCCCTCAGCAAACAGCTGGAGAACAAATATGGCCTCCACGCTGCCCTGGTGCGCATGGTGCGCTCCCAGTACATCTCCCTCACCAACAGCTTTCGGGACGCCATGTTCGAGTACAATGAGGCGGAGATGACTCAACGGGAGAACTGCAAGACCCGCATCCAGAGGCAGGTGGAGATCATGGGCAAAGAGGTCACGGGGGACCAGATCGAGGAAATGATTGAGACCGGCAAGTGGAATGTGTTTTCCGAGAACTTGATGACCGATGGGAAAACGTCCCGCTCGGCCCTTACTGAGATCGAGAACCGCCACAAGGAGCTCCTGGATCTGGAGAGCCGAATCCGGGACATCCATGACCTGTTCCTACAAATGGCCCTGCTGGTGGAGGAACAGGGCAGCATGCTGGACAACATTGAAAGCAATGTGAGCCACACTCAGGACTACCTCGGGGAAGCTACTGCCCAGATTAAGAAAGCTATGAGGTACAAGAAAAAGAACCCTTGCAAACAGCTCTTCTGTGGCTGTTTCCCTTGCTGCAAGTGAGGCGAGGTTCAGAGCAAGGTTTACGTCACTGCCAAAGAGTTGAGATCTATGGATCGTTTTTTTTAAATGAGAGAAAACCAATAACTTCCGTAACTGTTTGTCTACCAGCTCTGTGGTGACAGGGGGAAATCCTAATAGACAAAGAAATGTGCGCTATAAATGTACCCGTATGTGTGTGTTTGTATGAAAGCACAAATGTTCTGACTTTGTGTTGTTAGTATTTATGTTTCGACAGTACAAGAAACTTTGAAAAGAGCACGCATCTCGTCTGATCGCCGGTACAAGGAACAGGCCTTGTGTCAAACCACAGGAACTTCCATGCAGATTAGCTTGAAATGCTGCGCAGCTTTTTTGTTTATAACCCTAATGAAGACACACACCACCGTTTATGTTGTATTATGGTTTAGAATGAGTGTCACCTCCTGATGCCTTTAAAGAAAGTACAATATCAGCATTTTCTGAATGTGTGGAAGGACATTACTTGTGGAAGAACACCATGGTACCGCGAAATGCACAGCTCACACTTTAACACCTTTTTTTGGTGTAGTTCCATGAACTTATAAGAAAGATGTCATTAATTGTTTTCAAAGATTTTCTTAAATTGACCAAACAGTTGCACAGAAAATAATCCCTAGCAAGATTAAAATTTGCGGTGTGTCCATAATCTTTAGCAAATGTAAAGAATGTTACTTATTTAATGTACCCACACCCATGCAAATGAATGTCCCAAAGCACTTTGATATACTCCATTCACATATCCAATATGACCCCATTTTATTTTATCTTGTATATTAGATCTTGCATTCTAGGTTTAAGGAAAGTGCAGCACCAAGAGAACACGCACGTGAACATGCAAACTCCACACAAAAAAATCCCCAGTGCAAAATTAAATCCACAACCCAGAAGCTCTTAGTGTTTCAATTTTCAAAGTGTTCAGTGACAGTTTTCTCAATTTTGCCTTCTTTTCATTTTTTGGGTGTTGTTGAGGCAAAAGAAATTACAATTTTAGATTGTGGCCCTACAAGGTTGCAATGCAGTACTATAGAGCAAGAGAGCTCTATTGACCAATATTTATATCAAATAGAGCAATATTTCCTTGATTAAACTTGGAATCGATGTTATTAGGAAATTGTGGCTCCTGCACTCTGAAGTTGGCTATAGCTGTTCTCAGTAATGGCTACTATCTCGCCACATGGATCACTTCAGCCATTCTCGCTTTGTCAAGGAGAAGGGGAAGCTATTGTCTTCCCACATCTGAATGGTTTTGGCAGAGCAGGGTTTCGGAGGTTACAGGACCCCTCCTGCACTCTGGTCAGAGACACATTCCAGCAGAATTGATCAATACCCAACATGAAAGCCATAAGGTCAAAGAGTTTAAGGATCATTTTAAAAAAGAACAACAGCTGGAAGGTGGTGTAGTACGAATTATTACAGTATATTTATTGGTGCAATTAGGGAAAATTATATTCTAGTGCAGGACAATATTGTAAGTCTTTCTGAATTTCCACTTGTGTCCTCTGGTCCCCTTTGTAGAGAAGGAAAGCATTGAAGTTCCAGGTTGGCCTGTAAGGCCACATTTTATTTAATCCTATAAATAATGTCAGGGATAGGGTTTCTAGCCAGACTGAATAAGGATCAGACTGTGACAATGCTTGGGCTAAGAGGCCTTGGCTGAGAAGTGCCACTCTACTCAGTGCTCTGAGAAGTCTTTTCAGTTGCCCGTCTCCACGTTGCCAAAAGTGTGTCAGTGTTACAGGAAGTAACCTACAAGTTATGAATGGCATCAGACTTTGTGTGGTTTATGCCGTGTAATATATTTAAATATATGTGTGGTTACAAATTAATTAGGTAAACTGTTTATGTCTACAATGCTATACCTGCATCAGGCCACATTTTATACTGTAATGTCTGTGTTACTTATACTAAGATAATATAAGAGATAAGATCACTTTTTCATTATGAAAAAATTCAAAACCATAAACCATTAATCATAAAGGTATTGTGAGAGCTGGAATGAAGTGTAATGCAAATTTTGTTTTGATAGCTAGACCCTATATACTGTATACAGAAGATGTTCCTCTCTCTTCCCCCTACCCTGCAGTGTACACACTTTTAAAAGCACATTTAATACTTTAAATGCAAAGTTAAGATAATAAAGCTTACAAACAAGAGGAGGCCATTTGGTCCACCAAGTCCATTGGGTAGTTAGTAGTTAATTGATACAAGGATCTGATCTGCAGTTCCTTCAAAGAAATCAGGGTACAGTATCTACTTCAGTAGCACAGCCAGGTAGCTTGTTCCATACTTCCACCACCCTTTAAGTAGAGTAGTGCCTCCTGATCACAGTTTTAAATGCATTTCCATGTCATTTCCTTTTGTGTCCTCTGGTTTGTGTTTCACTGTTCAGTTTTGTTTTTTTGGCATGGAAATAAAAATGTATCTGTGCTTAAAACTCTTTCAGAAGCCTCTCTTACTTTCCCCGAAGACAGCTGTTGCCTTTGTCTTGCCTGGAACCAATGAAGACAAACAGAGGGCGAATGCAAGATCTGAGTAAATGACATTGAACACTAAAGCTGGGAAAAGCATAGCTGTCTTTAGTTTCCTTTCCTTAAGAAGACATTTATGTTCAACATGTATGCATACCAGCATCTCAAAACACATCGTTTTTCACAATGGGATAGTAGAACACATCACAAAGGCTGGGACAAGGAAGTGATGCAAACTCACAGCAAGAGTTTCTTAATTTCCTGCTGTTTGCTGGATGTTGATGTTGTTGATGTTATAAATGAGTGATTATCAGCTGCTCAGTAGATGGTGCGATGACGCCTGCAGTAAATGAAAGTTAAATACATCACAAATGTGTTCGATTGCTTTTGTGCTGAATGGGAAGTCTATACATGTTCGTTCCAGACATGGTGGCGCAGTGGTTAGCATTGCTGCCTCAGAGCACTGAGGGTCAAGGGCTCCTTTCCTCTGTTCACAGACCTGGGGTACTATCTGTGTGGAGTGTGTATGTTCGCCCAGTGTTTGCGTGGGTTCCCTCCCATAGTCCATACTGGTTGGCTAATTGGCTTCAGGAAAAATTGTCCCTGGTGAGGGGATGTGTGTGTCTGTCTGCCCTTTTGTTGGGCTGGCATCCCGTCCAGAGCAAATCCTGCCTTGCACGATTTGCTTGCTGGCTCCCCTTTGACCCTGAATAAGCAGTAGTGGTTAGAAAATGAATGTATGGATGGATCACTTGAAACAAACAACCCATTCAAATAACACTTAATTGCTTCAAGTCAAAGGCAATGTGCCATTTTGTGCAGCATATTCATCTACAGCAAAATCACTGTCTCAGATTAACCTTGGAGACTGATGTGAGCCTGCAGCACAACAGGCACTGACTTCACAATGACTTGTATTGTCAATGGTTTCATAATTGTTAGCATTAATTTTAATGTTAAAAAGGTGAATCCCCAAGGAAAAGCTTGTGGCATTATTAAGTGAGGAGATCAGTTGTAAAAATTTCCTGACTAACCACCGATATTGATTAGTCAAATAGTACTTTGTGTTAGTGAATGCAATTTCTGGTATAGAAATAAATATTATTTCCTGAAACACCCACTTTTATAGGTCGTGTGATAATTCCAATTGTTTACCTAACACTTAATAACAGAATAAAATATTTGGGTTTTGGTCAAATACCATCTTTGGACTGAGAGATGCTATTCATACAATTGCGAAGGCATTTACAGGAAACAAGTGGTGAAACTTGCCTCAAACCCACAGTTACCACGAGCCTGGAATTTTCTAAGTTGCTGTTAGTCAGAAGTAACGTGACACTGGGCTTTCCTGTAATGACTGGAAATAACTTTCAGTGCAGTGCAGAGTGGAGTTTGCCTCCATGAGTTTTTTATTTGATGAATGAGATTTTCCACTGAGCAACCATTTCAAGGTGATTGCTGAGTTTTGCTTGTTAGAATTGCTGTTTAACAGTTCTTGCACCCTTAGAGTTTTTGCTTTCAATGGCGATTCAGTTTCCTCCTATGGTCCAATGACATGCTGTCTAGGTTAAATAGCATCTCAGAAGTGGACTCAGTCCCTGTCACTCCTGACTTGCGTCCATTGTCTGCTGGCTTCCTGTGACCCTGAATGGAGGCTCTCCAGTTCAAAGTAGTTTAACATAGTATTTTTGAAATGATGTGCTCTATAGAAAAAATCCCATAACTAATATTCAATCAAAAATCAAAACATCCACTCACTTTCTAATTGATTTATCCAATACAGGGTCACAGGAGAGCTGGAGCCTGTCCCAGCAAGCAATGGGCACAAGGCAGGATACATCATGGACAGGACAGCAGTGCGTTGAAGAGCACACACAGATACAAGCACTCACACGAGCCAATTTCCCAGAAGCCAATTTATCAACCAGTATGTCTTTGGAATCCTGAGCACCTGGAATAAACCCACTCCAACACGGGGAGAACATACAAACTCATTGAAACTGCTTTGGATAGTAGTGTACCTAATGATACATACAGTCAGTTATGGGATATTTTTCTATGTGTTAAATGAGGAAAAATGTCTGTTTTTTCACTACACTACAGCAAAAAGGACGATAACAGCTCAAGGAAGGACTGGAAGAACTATTAAAACAAGAAAACCTGGGGAAGAAATGACATCTTATTGATACTATTAATTATCCTTCTTCATTCAGAGTTTTGGAATTAAATTGATTGTACAGTATATGTTCACTGACTGTTGATATTTATTTTACACAAATGCATATTTCCTCCATGTTTTTTTCATGCTTTTATTACTTTTGTTAATGACACTACATATGTACATGGGACACGGTAAAACCCCTTAAAATATTACAAACTAGGAGGTGCTCAAAGAGATTCATCCATTGTTTAATGTTAAAGCTGTCACAGAAGAAAAAATTAGTTCAACTTCAAGTTCAAGTTTATTGTCATTATACTCATATACAGGTATATGGTATAACAAAATGCTATTTAGATAGCTCTCTGTACAAAAAAACAACAATACAATTGTATAAGAAAAGAAAGACAGAGACAACAGGCAATGTACAAAACAACAATAGACAATGTGCAAAACAACATCAGATGTGCAAAAGCATACATCAACAGAATGAATTAAAGGATAGAAAATAATGGGGAGTGAGAGAAGGCACTGTGAGGGTTCAGATCATAGGTGAAAGAGGCTGGGAGTTTAATAGTTTGATAGTGTGGTGGTAAAAACTGTCTCTGAGTCTGGTAGTCCGGGCCCGAATGCTCCGGTACCGTTTTCCAGATGGTAAAGGGTCATACAGTCCGTAGCTGGGGTGTGTGGTGTCTTTGGTGATGCTTAGAGCTTTACTCAAGCACTGTCTGTCATAAATGTCCGGGATGGATGGGAGAGCAACCCCAGTGATGGACTGGGCAGTTTTCACCACCAGCTGTAGGACTTTGCGGTCAGCAATACTGCAGTAGCCAAACCACACTGTGATGCAACCTGTCAGTGTGCTTTCTGTAGTGCATCTGTAAAAGTTTGTGAGGATCTGGGGACATATCTTGGCCTTCTTCGACCATCTTAGGAAGTACAGGCACTGTTGCACTTTCTTAATCAGACAGGTGAACGTCAAGGAATTTGAAGTTACTGACCCTTTCCGCTTCAGTCCTGTTGATGTGGATAGGGGCATGACCGTTTTGCAGTTTTCCCGAAATCAACGATCAGCTCCTTGGTTTTGCTGAAGTTGAGGGTGAGGTTGTTGTCTTCACACCACGTTGTAAGGAGATTGACCTCCTCCGTGTAGGCCCTCTCATCATTGTCTGTGATCAGACCTAAAACTGTGGTGTCATTGGCAAACTTGATGGAGTTGGTGTTATGTTTGGCCTTACAGTCGTAGGTGTAGAGGGAGAAGAGCAATGGACTAAGCACGCACCCCTGGGGACCCCAGTGTTCAGAGTTAGTGTGCCGGAGGTGTGGTTTCCTGAGGTCTGCCTGTCAGAAAGTCCCAAATCCAGTTGCTGAGGGTGGTGTCGAGACCCAGTGCACTGAGTTTCTTGACTAGTTTCTCTGGAATGATGGTGTTAAAAGCTGAACTGAAGTCAAGAATAGTAGTCTTGTGTATGTGTTCTTTTTATCCAGATAGGATAGGGCAGAGTGTATGGTAATGGAGATTGCGTCATCTGTGGATCTGCTGGGGCGGTAGGCAAATTGGTACGGGCCCAGTGTGTCTGGAATGGTGTCCTTAATGTGTCCAATGACCAGCCTCTCGAAGCACTTCATGATAACAGGCGTTAGTGCCACTGGTCGGTAGTTATTAAAGAATGTCACTGTGGTTTTCTTCGGTATTGGGATGATGGTGGTTGTCATGAAGCAGGTGGGGACTACAGCTTGGGCCAGTGACATGTTGAAAATGTCTGTAAATACACCTGCCAGTTGATTGGCACAGGCTCCAAGGACACAAATGGAATGCCATCAGGTCCTGCAGCCTTGTGTGTGTTCACTTTTAGCAGAGATCTCCTTGCCTCATCTGCAGACAGTGAGAGCACATGCTCAGCTGCGAAGGGTGCAGCTCTGTTGACTGGTTCTGTCTTGCTGGTTTCAAACCAAGCATAGAAGGTGTTGAGCTCATTAGGCAGGGAGGCATCAGGGGCAGATGCACAGATGTTCTTCCTTTTGTAGTCTGTGAGGGCCTCTATACCTTGCCACATGCAAGGCGTTTTTACACTTTGGGTCATTAGTGGTGAAGTGTTCCTCTAATTGCAGTTTGAGTGTTTTTTGCATGTTTAATACCATTCTTTAGATTGATCCTGGCTGACTTTAGTTCTGATTTATTGCCCAATTTGAATGCTGCATTCCTTGCTTTGATTTAGGATTGTTAGGAATCCCTGGTGGGAAGATACAAGGATCCTGTGCAGACGCAGGCACGGGTAGTAGATGAGGCAGGCGAACAATCCAAAACGAGAGGCAAGGTCGTGGTCAAAAGGCGTAAGGTAAATCGTAATCCAGAGAGAACACCGGTGGCAAACAGTCCGAGGCGAGGTCCAAAGTCAAAAAGGCAGAAGGGGAGTCCGATATCCAGAAGGAACGAGGAACGAGGAACGAGGAACGAGGAACGAGGAAACCGCCAGGTAGCGCTCTAAGAGTAGACTCAATACCGAGTAGCGGTAAGCCGGTAACGAAGGTATAAATAGCACTGCGCACCGCACGGTGGAGTGTGTGCAGGTGGTTTAACTCGTGCGGCGGCGTTTGTTAATAATCACCCGCTGCTGGTGCTGATTAGATCGCTTAAGAGATGGTCTTGAGTGCCTGGCGGTCGTGACAAGGATGCGAACCTCACTGTTCATCCATGGTTTCTGGTTAGGAAAAGTTCTTATTTCTTAGTTCCTATTTATAAGTATAAGAATCATAGTAAACTCAAAATAACAGTCGACAGATCACATAAATAAACACTTAACTTGTGCCCCAGTTATTTTGGTGCAACAGAATACTTACAAACACGTGTTTAAACACATGATGTTTTAATCTGTCTGGAAAGCACGAGGGCATTAATATAAATTTCCTGACTGTTTAACATTGTATAGTTCCTCACAGTTCTGTTATTTATAACCTTGCTCTTTGGTGAAATGTTTAACTCTATAACATTTATCATTTTATATTTGTGATTTTTCAGTGGTGGAGAAGTGGTGCCAGGTTTTTATTTTGCCACAAAAGAGAAATTATATAGCTTTTTTACGGTTATTAATTCCATATTTAATGGACATCTTTCATTCATGTTATTTCTTTTGATTTGAAGTCATAGTCTCATACAGTTTTTAAATTCAATGAGAAATACATTTCCTTTAGATGTAAAAGTAATGGAAAACATTTTGTAAAATGCAAAAACAAAATAGCTTAAAGCTTGATTTTTTTGGACTCACAGTATTCATTTGGGCCTCTGACAAAATAAGAAATTTGTGAGAATCCTCAAGACTGTCTACAAGAAGAGTTAGTTAGTATCTTTAGTTACTAAAAGTTTCTACTGTTGCCTTCATGTCCTGTTAGCCATTTTCCTGAGGTCTTAAAGAAAGAGGCACTGAAGAGTGATATGGGGGGCGCAGTGGTTAGCACTGCTGCCTTGCAGCGCTGGGGCCCTTAGTTCAATTCCTGGGGTGCTGTCTGTGTAGAGTTTGTATGTTCATGTGGGTTTCTTCTGGGTGCTCTGGTTTCCTCTCACAGTCCTAAGGCATGCCAGTAGGTTAACTGGCTTCTGGGAAAGTTAGCCTTAGTATATGTGGTTCAGGTGGGTAGCTGCATCAGCATGCGTATGCTGCAAAGGAACAAGTAATAGGTTTATTCCATGCTGAAAAAAAGAAGAAAAAAAACACAACATTTCGGCTGTGGAGCCTTCTGGAATAAACCTATTACTTGTTCCTTAGTATATGTGTGCGTGTTTGTGTCTGTGTGTGCCCTGTGATCAACTGGCCTGGCAACCTGTCCAGGGTATATCCTGCCTTGTGCCCATTGCTTGCCAGGATGGGCTCCAGCTCCTCTGCAACCCCGTGTTGAATAAAGTAATTACAAAATGGATGGAAGAGTGATATTTTAGATCAGGGGCCATCTGAGACCTGGAGTCATGCTGAGCTTGGTATCTTTATGACTTCAAAAGTAGATCATATCTTTGTCTTAAATGGAAAATAATCTGGGGAGATTAGAATTTTGTGGAAACCCAAGTACCCTCATAACGTTTCGAAGGTTTTATGGCTAAATGTCTGCTAGGTCAGTCACTCTCAACCCTAGTTCTAGTACTCAGTGTGTCTTCTGCTTTTTGTTCCATTATACTTCTAGGCCTGTTTTGAAATTCACTTTCAGCTATTAAAAAGTTGAAATTGGTTTGTCATTCAAATTAAGCCTCCACCAATTTGTGAGTGTCAGATGTCCCATGATAAAGATCTAATTCCTGAAGTGTAAACCGCTTCACCTCTGCAGACAGAAATCACTGGAGGAGTGTTTGATACATTGTCATTCTTATCTGTGTGGGTATTATTGTTCACCCAGTACTAGCTGTGTATGCAGAAATAAGGTTAAGCATGTTTAGGAGATATTGCAAGCAAACTGGGCAGACACCCGGCAGTGAAACCACATTTAATGTACAGTATAGATGAGAAAGTGGTGCTTTGTTTAAAGGGTTGTGGTAGTGTTACTTCCTAGCCATGTGGTCAGAGCTGATACCCTGACATCTTTCAAGAAAACTTAATAAGATCCTTGGGTCACTTAGCTGCTAACAACCACACAAATTAGAACAGCCAAATAATCTCTCATTTGTAAACTTTCTTATGTTTCATTAAGAATCCAACCAAACTAAGGCAAAGCAGTGTTTTATTTAAACACACTGCTGTCTCCTTTAAATGATGAAGATTGAATTACGGGCTTTAATTACCAGTTAATTTGGACCAAGTAGATTAAGGTGATATGCAAAATTAATTGCCAATAAATAAAATTGCCAACTATTATTACTTGTTACATGTGCCCATAAATTACTTTGTTATTGTAGTACAGTATTTTAGATTTGATATAATACAAATTAATGAATCCAAGGATTGCCTACTTAATATTGCATAAATTCTGTACTGTATCTCCTGACTAAAAAAAGTGGAATGTGAAATTAGTTTATGCTGCTTGATTTTATTTAGCACAATAATTCTAGACCAAAAGAAAAAATGGGATCAGTCAATTAACAGCACTCCTTTGCACTGTACAATAGTGCCCTGTATTTCACTATTGGACCATGTATGTAAATTGTACAACTATCCTGCTTGAAATTTTATCTAGTTTAATTTACATTTGCAGTACATCCAAAAGTGAAGAAACTGAAAAGAGAAATAACAACAACCCATACACAAATGCATTGTAAATCTCAGGAGCTATTCACACCCATTTCTACATCCCCCCAAAACCAATGCTTAACCAGTGTTTCATGACCATCTGTTTTACCAAAAATGGCTGCTGCACGTTCCCATGAACCCCTACATTTGTAACCAGGAAAAAAAAGAAAAATATTTAATAAAACAAGACCTTGGCCGACCGATTTTTGAGAAATCCTTCACAATAAGGTCCACCTATCTGAACGGAGGTTGTACTGAAATTCGCAAAAAAGTAGTGCAATAATACAAGTAATAATAAAACAGTAAGATACACTTGTTAAAACTAGCAATAGAAAGTAAACTTTCTAGCAATAGAAAGTAAACAATTAAAAATACATAGGCCAAAGGATCCATGCTTTGTAACAAGGCTGGTCTTTTCAGTAAAAGTATTGATTTACCACACTAAGAGCCTTGGGGTGAAGAGCTTCCCTTTGTTTCTAGCAATCTCTGGATGTCACTGGTGGACCCTCAGGAACCCTGACCAAAAGCCCTTGTCCCAGATTATGGCCTTGGGTGAGTGAGGAGTAAAGCCTTAAGTGATTGCTTCATCCGTATTAAGGCAGCAGGATCCATTCATCTTAAAACTGATCAGTAACAAACATGGGGAGAAACAATCCACACAGATAGCACCCCAAGTTTTGAACCCAGGGCTTCAGTGCTGCCAGCAGCCATATCACCCTGCAACTCACAACTTACAACCCACTGAAACTAAGCAGGTGTGAGCCCAGCCAGTGCCTGGATGGGAGACCTCCTGGGAAAGCTAAGGTTGCTGCTGGAAGAGGTGTTAGTGGGGCCAGCAGGGGGTGCTCACCCTGTGGTCTGTGTGGTTCCTAATGCTCCAGTATAGTGATGGGGACACTGTACTGTGAAAAGGTGCAATCCTTTAGATGAGATATGAAACTGAGGTCCTAACTCTCTGTGATTGTTAAAAATTTCAGGGTGTTTTTTCTCTAAAAGAGTACGGTGTTACCCCGGCGTCCTGGCCAAATTTCCCATTGGCTCTTACCGATCATGGCCTCCTGTCTATGAATTGGCTTCATCACTCTGTTCTCTTCCTCACTGATAGCGGATGTGTGGTGAGTGTACTGGCGCATTATAGCTGCCGTCGCATCATCCAGGTGGATGCTGCACATTGGTGGTGCTGGAGGGTAGTCCAGAAAAGCACTGTATAAGTGTAAGGAGTTAATAATAATAATAATAATAATAATAATAATAATAATATCAACTGTGCCAGCATGCTCCCATTTCTAATCATACCACAGAGAATTATGATGGCAGTACAGAGGTCCTATATATTCTGGACTAGCTGGAAGGATTAACTGTTATCTTGGGCTAAAAAAAAGGGAGAAAACAGAAGTAGAAATCATTGGCTATTCCAAGGAAAATGATCTTGTATACACCATGTAAGATGCCTTTGTCCAGGGATTCAGGGCAGCTGGAAACCATAACTGGCTCAGTGGTGCAACCAATACCATTTCTTATGATCTTATCAGCTCTGATTACTAGTAAATAATTTTTTCATACAGGATGTTAGAAGATGGTTGAATGGATGGATCTTGTTTTCAGGGCTATGGGTTTCAATACTACCACTCAT
This sequence comes from Atractosteus spatula, assembly GCF_055471065.1. Lineage (NCBI taxonomy): Eukaryota > Metazoa > Chordata > Actinopteri > Semionotiformes > Lepisosteidae > Atractosteus > Atractosteus spatula. Next base: position 32,759,480 of record NC_142707.1, read on the forward strand.
TGAAAAAATACTTACTGTACCCTGCATTTATTTCAACTTATTTACATCCTCAGAATACTCAAGAATAGAGGTGCCACAGAACTAATACCATTCTTTGAGATCTTCAGAAAAAGGAGTTTGAGAATAATGGTTGCTGTTAATAACGATATTTAGTTTTCGGCTGCTGAGATTTTTTTCTAGATGTTGGGTGTCCCAACATGTAATTATTTGCTTCTTCACCTGCTTAGCGTATGAAGTCATGCTGGTTTATTATTAAGGCAAAAGATCATTCAGGAAAGACTTGTTTTTCCTAGAAGCTCGCTGAAAGAAAATGAGACAGAAGTCACTCAGAGGTGTGTCTTTGACAACACCATGTTGAAACACTACCTCTGATCTCCTACTGAGCCTGGGAATGTTTTTGGATTGGCCTGCAATTCCTGCACAATCCACCCTATTGACTCATCGCAGGAAGAAAGGCCAAAATTTTCACAGTGAGATGAGATTGCGTGTACATTTTGTTTTCCTAAAAGCTGTCTGATGTATTATATGTGGAACAAAACATTACAAAATACACTATCCACAAAAGATTTGGGTTCTTTAAGTGAGTAAAGCCTGTTCCCAAAATTAGTGTAAGCAAATATGACATCACACAGAATTTGTGAAGCACTTAAGGACTTCAGCCACAGAGTAGCCAACCTCCTCAAAGGAGATATTTACTAGCAGGTGGGAAAATAACTCTGCTAGTCTGTATTTCTACACAAAGATTTCTGATTTTTTAAAAATCCGGTTTCTGCAATATAGCTGGCATCTAGAAACTATACTACCACCTAGTGGGAAAAAGTGTTTAAAGAAATTACAGTACTCAACCACTGAAAAGAAAAAAGTGAATGTTTTATTTATACCCCATCTTCAAAGTACAATGATTTAACACTATACTGAAAATGGAAAATGGATGAAGCAGCGAAAACACTGCTCAAAGTATAGTATTTGGTTTGATTCAATTTTTGAATTAAATTAAAGACACTCTATATACATAGGACTAAACAACAGTGTACTGTCCCTCCCTGTGGCACACTCCCTGATAGAGATCAGTAAATTAAGATAACATTGCTAATTTTAAATGCATTTTTGTTGTAATTGTATGAGTATCGTAAACATATTTCAAATATCATATTTCAATTGAAGGCACCGGGGTTAGTATGCATTTCTCTCAGGTTGATAGAACTGACATTCATATTTATTTTGAGAATGTTATGTACAGTAATATAATAAACACATAAAAAGTACATCTTTTCCTTAAGTGTTCTTAAATGAAAAAAAAATGGTGCGTATGGAACAGATAGTGTTGTACCAGTAAAAAGGTGAATTCATCCAACCATTCTCTAACCACATTGTCCAATTCAGGGTTGCAAGGGAGCCTAACCTGGCAAGCAACAGGTGCAAGACAGGATACACCCTGGACAGGATGTCAGTCCATCACAGGGCACACACAGACACCCACACACCAGGGACACTTTTTGTCCTTCCAATATGTTTTTACACTGCAGGAGGAAACAGCATATAAAGCTCCATGCAGGCATGGGAATTGATCCCTGTTACAACACAAGCCAGATGAATTTGAGGACCCTAAGCAGTGATTAATAGATATCGAAAGGGTTAGAGGAGTTAGAAGGAAATTCCGAGTGTACTTATCCAAATCGTAGTGCAAAGGCCATGGTCAAAGACAGGTTCGTAGGTCAGGAAGCCACAGGTTCAGGAGTCAGGTAAATTGTGAGGAAGTCTTGAGAGCGAGAAGGGGAGCCCCACTAGGGGAAAACCAATCCTGAGCACTAAGGTAAAGGTGGTGAGGGCTTAAGTAATTCAGAATGTGGAGGGTGCTGTGATGGAAGAAAGGTCTGGTTGGTTGATTAGTTAATGCAGCGCCATTTGTTGGAATTGGAAAGGGCTGGAGTCTGATTGGGAACAATGCGGGATTGTTTGCGAGAGTTGCGTATGGTATGATTCTGATTCTGGGTCGGTCGTGACAATCCCCGAGGCTCAGCACTACAAGGTATCAATGCTAACCAGTGTGTCATTGTGCCACCCAATTTACAACGTTCTGTTTACGAAACTTAATTCAATCATTAAATACAATTGCTTTCGATTTTCCTTTTGGCCAAGAAGCCATACTGCTTGAGAACTGATGTTCCGGACAAGAGATTGTCAGTCAGGCACCTGTGGCTTTGCAGTGCTCTCAGCAAACACCTTTTGCTAACTCTCTTGCAGGCACTGCAGGACTCCCAGAAAGTGCCTGTTTTTAAGGAGTTTACAGTCAGCAATCCCTGCTCGTATGTACTGGTGGCAAATCGGCAAATCCATATTGAGTTGCCAATAACAAATTTTAAAAAGCAACACCAGGGATGAAAGAAGAAATAATTACACAATTGACTTCTCGATATTTGTTTCATTGCTGCATAGTCACGATTTCAGTTAAAGACTGTAACATCTGAGGCCACCATTACTTATCACTCACAACAAGTTCAAGGACATTTCTGCTGCACTGCAACAAGTAAGCCTAAACACTGTTTGAATATAAACAAGGTTTTGTAGTACTTTCTGGAATATTTCATTTTAATCAAAGCTGCATTGTATTTAAAAACAAAATCATACCCTTGTAATCAATCCACAGTGTTTTTTTTTTGCAAAATAACATTTTCCATGAGAAATAAAACACCTTTGACAACCCCCACCCCTCCTTTCCTTTCTTGTGTTGCTTTAAATGTAAAAGATATGGTGGCTCAAGATGTCTACTGGGTTACAGCAGAATGCAAGGTCATTAGCACTATGTGCAGTGGTAAGGTTTCTCCCCAGAATGGACTCCTTGACATTTCATGAAGGACATGAAGAGTGTGGCCTGTGGGAATTCGTTGGTTTGTAATCAGTGTCCCTGACTCTTTCTCACAGTAAGAGCAGTGATAAGGCCTCTCCCCAGCTTCCTCAGAGCTCCTGTCTTTCACACTGGATGCACTGTTATGTCCTCTCCTGTGTGAAGGAGCAGGTAACTGGTCAGCTTTGTTGAGTGATTGAAACACGCTCCACTTTCTCCACATGTCAAGGGGGCCCCTCCAGTATGGATCTGTTTCAGCCCTATGAGACGCCCGAGTTCCCTGAGGAGTTTTCCCACATTCACTGCACTGGTATGTTTTTCCTTCAGTTCTGCTTGTCTGGACTCCTGAGAGGCGATTTTCATTTTGGAATGGATATATCCATGGTTTAAGACCTCCCATGCCACCACTCAGGACATGATCAATTTCAAAATCCCCCTCCTTAAGTTTTGCTTGTCCTCATAGAAATTCTGCTTTGACAGGACACAATCAGTTAGTAATACTGCTTCTCCAGCAATTTAATATTATTTTGCTTATTGAATTTTTAAATTTGGACAGAAAGCTGTAATTTGACATTACACCACAGAATTTACATAACTCCATTAACTAATTAGTAGCTTTTCACATATAATTCAAATACACTACAGTTCTTCCTCTGTTTTTTATGCCATGAGATTCAATTCAAATACATTTGCTCATTGCAAGACTTTGTTACATAGAAGTTTGTTAATTGTTAACGTTCACCCCTAAAGTTTATTCCCACAAGACATTGAACTTATTAGTCGCTCTTACTAGATTTTAATTTCTAGATTTGTTAGAAAGGTGTTACATGATGCCAAACAGAAATGGAATATTATTTGATTTTCAAAACAAATAGTGCTACTCCAAAACCTGGGATAAATTTGTAAACAGATTTGCAACCCTAAAATCACCATTTACCTAAGACTTCTGAACATCTGTAATCAATATGTTGAAAGAAAAGCCATTGCAAATCACATTATTATCACACTTATTATCACTTGCTTGCAGACATCAAATTCAATTTCAGAAATCAATAATTCATTAGATGGTTGTATCATTTAGATGCATACTGTTATATGATCAAGCACAGCAGCAAGCAGTTTTAATGAGGAATCTGAAACAAGGTGTTGGATTAGGTTATCAGACATTACAAATAAGTAATCAGCCACCTATATATTTAATACTTTTAGTGCTCCTCTAAGATCCACTATGGATCCATTTTATCTACAGTTTTTAAGCATATTGTCAGGGATAGTTACTCTATATGCAAGAACTGCTTTTATTTTGTAGCCAACTATTTTACCTAGGAATTTTAAAGATGCTAGGAGCCTTTTCTTCTCTGCCACAGGTTCTTTTTATCTTGTAGATCAATAGTGGACTCACAGACCAGACAAAACAATATCCTTCATAATAACACTTTTTATTACATTACATCAATCTACCCATCACACAGGACCCATGACACAATAGTTTCTATAGCTGCCTACCCGACCCACATAATGCAACATAACACAATGTATCCACAAGAGACACTTACTCACAGAACAGTACAAGTATCCCATGGACCCCATTACTAAAACCCAAATGTCCAAGAGTAGCCGTCCAGCATCTCTGTTCTCTAAAACAAGCTCCAGTCAGCTCCAGTGACCTTGTGTGTTTCCAACTGACACAGCGAAGAAATTTAGTGTAGTTTTACATCCTTCTTAGTCCTGGCAGTAAGGACTGTCCTGTCTCAAAGTATTAGATTTATTTATGTCTACTAGCCATACTAGTGTCACGTCCTGCACTCGCCCTCGCAAACCCCATTACATTCCCAAACCCACTGTTTCACCCTTTCATTCCTAACTGAACCCATCACATTCTCACAAACACCAGATTCCACAGATTCTCACTCCTGGACCAATTATCCAATCATGCCCCTCTCCCTTCAGTATTTAAAGTTCCCTCACACACCAAGCCTTGCTCACTATTGAAAAGCCTCTGTTAGAGTTTTCTAATGTGTGGTTTTTTGTCCTGGTTTTTGGACTTAACTTTTCCCTTTTGATCTCGTCTCTGGATTGTCTTCTCGGTTTGTCTCGGCTCTTTCTGGTTAACTGATCTCTTCCTTCTCCTCTTGACCTTGCTTCTGGATTACGATTTTGGATTGTTTGCCCCTGCATCCTGCAGAGTTCACGGCTACGCACAGGATCCCCAGAGAACTATCTGCCAGATCCCTGACAACTAGATGCTATTTGTCTGATTAAATCTCTCCCTCTAGTGGACTAATTTATTAGATATTTAAATGCCCGACATTTTCTTCATGTAGAATGTTTTGCCAAATATTTTGGGGTGTTTACATCTTCATGAATATGAAACACCTAGTTTGTCTCAGATTTAGATTATGTCAATTTCAACAAAGTTTTATTTTGGAAATAGAAGCAAGACTTTAAGGCATTATTTATAAGGTAGGGTTCTGCTCCCTGCTGATCGACTGTTTGGACTGTTCTTGGACTTCACCTCTTTCACTTATCTCATCTCTTATCCTCACTTTCTTTCCCTCTACCCTCTATAAAAGGGAGAAGTCCACTTCTCTTGTTCTCTCTACCTCATGGGCAGCTGGTAGATGCTACGGTCTTTCTAAGATTCAAATTCAAAGAGCTTTATTGGCATAACTGATGAATGACAGATACCAAAGCAGAAACAGAATGTTTGTAAACATTGTGATGCCACGTGTGGCAGCTCTCTGGGGTCACTGATCCAGGAGCTTCCACCCTAAAGGCACGCCCAGACAGTAGGGGCTAGTTTTCCTTGGAGGGCAGTATTCTGTTTCAGCTGCCACTGAGGGGGGCTGCAGTTTGGCTGAAAGATCTCTGAGTCTGGGATACCACAAGCATATGGCTCATAGATCCTCAGTTAAGCCAGCTCTCGGATGGAGTGTGGAGAAAAAAATATCTGGAGGCATCCCAGTTTAAAACCAGGATGTTTGAATACTAGCCATCCCAGAAAGAGAACTGAAATACGGCAGTACTCTTGGACGAGAATACATGGATAATGGGGTTTTAGCTCAACTACTATTGCAAAAGAATTGGCCCAACAGACTGCATTGGGGCAAGATGGGCAAAATGGCCCCGCCTGGATCTACTGATCCTAGAGTGAGCCACCCCATGAGGCATCACAACATTTACAGTAAAGCATTGATGTTAGAGATATGATATACAGTATGTACATCTATAACATAAAAATGTTGATCAAGAAAAGGTTCATTACACATAATAAAACTGATGGACTAATAAATTCACTTACAGAAAATAGAAAGACTAATTGCAATACAATAATAGGCATGTTTTTTGCAAATCTTTCAATCACAGACTTGTCTACCTATGTCTGAGAAAATAAGAACATTCGGCCTGTCTTGCTTTGATTGGTAGTTTAGCAACTACGTGAATCTAGAAATATATCCAGCAGTTACTTAAAGGTGTCTAGAGTCTGGGCCTCATTCACCTATCTTGAGAAACCTGTTCCAGACACCCACTATACTGATTTCCTATTCTCTGTCCTAAGTGAACTCCTCTTGTATTTCCAACTGCGACCCTGCGTCCTTGTTTCACTGCTGGGTTGAACCTATCTATTCTCCTTATACTTCTTTTCCATATTAGAGATACAGTGTTGAGGATGGCCCATTCCTGTTGCAGAGCTTCAGTTGCCAGTTGCCCCTCTTCCCCTGTGATCAGAGCTCTTTTCAGCAGGGGAGGAAAAAACACAGCACACCTTTCCCTTATCTCTTGAAAGGAAAGAGGTTACATGATCAAGTCCTGACACTTTGTTGGTCATTGTAGCATTGAATAACAGTTCAATTCTTACCCAGTTCAGTCACGCTTTGAAGAACATGAACTCCTCGACCTTTCCCAGATTATGAGCCATCACTGAAAGACTTCCACAACAACCTACAGCCTTGTCCAGTTAAGGTACTGTTGTGAGGAAGCTCACTTTAGCACAAAAGGACTGGGTTGTTGGACTGATGCTTTTGTCTAGAGTGCCTTCAATTTCTACCCATTTCAGCAAAGTACAGCAGTGCCCCAGCTGGGACTTCAGTGTAGGGATTTCTCCTCACTGACAGTGTAGCAGTGTCAAACTGGGTTTCTGTATCCCAAAAACAGAAACACAACTGGGCTCTTCCTGGTATACAGCTTTCCTTAAGAGACTACAAACTTAGTCCCTTGGAATGGGTCTCTTGTGGAATCTAATCTTTGCCAGTGTCCTGCCAAGACATACTTGATGTATTTTACAGTGTCCATCAATTAAGACGGATCAATGCAAGGTATTGAACATATCTATGAAGCCTTAGTTTTGCAGACAGTTTCATAGTCCAGTGCTTAAGACTGTACTGCCTCCAGAGTCAGTACAGAAGAGCAGCCAGCTAACCTTCATCTAACAAGAACCTGAACTCGCCCCTTTTTCAAAACTAAGCTTCTAGATTTAACAGGCTTGAACTCCATTTTCCTTCTCAGTTGATAAGCTCCATGAGCACTTCCAAAATCCCCCTGGCTTCTGGTAGATATAACTGTAACCTTAAGGTCATTCGTAAACGCTATAATTGGAGCCTGCTGAATGTCACCTGCCAGAACTGCTGCCCTCCTAGGCATATAGAATGTCTGATATAGTGCATCCAGTAATGATACCTATCTCCAACCTCTGCTAGGCTGTGATAAAGGCCTTGCTTGTGGCATGCATCTTAAAAAAGTTGAAGTAGTATTGAAGTAGCTCTTAAAACCCAACTGGAATGTGGTACAGTATAGATCTTTAACATGGTGACAACCAGCTTGTGAGATACAGGATAGTTCCATAGACATTAGCTAGATCTAACTATAAGACTGCAAGGTCCTCTTGATTTTTCTTTGCACTTCCTGTGATCTTAGAAATGATGCTAGTATGTTCCAGGCAGCCCGAAACAGCTGAACCGGCTCCCTTTATAACAGATGTATTAACAGAATTGTTGTTCAACATAGTCACCTACTTGCCAAAATTGTGAAAAAAAATCTTACCTTCCGCATTAAGAGGTGAGATGTTTTTGAATTGCTTGAGATTTGTTGAGTTCTGCTCTTTTGGTATGAAGCACCTGTGGTGTCATACCTGTGGTGTGTTTGGTAGGGAGGCGGAGCTCTTGATAGAGAACTATGTGTTACAATGAGACAACAGCTGAAGAGCGTTTAGGAGTTAAGGAGACTCACTCTGAGGTGTGATTATAAGATCAGGCTGAAAATTTCCCTGGGAGAGTTGAAGCCAGGACATCAGTCCTGAGTTAGTAGCAGACCAGAGGTCAGATCTTCATTTAACATGAAGGCTGATGCAAGGCAGTGAGAGTGAGAAGCTGTGTCTAATAATAGCAGTAGGAAAGAACAAGTCAGCCAGATGTGATAGCAGAGCAGTGGCTGCAGCTTAAGAAACCCCGATAAGGAGACATGAGAGTAACAGACTCAGAGGAGACTGGGGAGAAGAATATCGAAGGAATCCCATTAAGGACCGACTGAGGACAGCTACTCCAGAGGGAATTGTCTGGTGTGAAAGATGTGATTATTTAAGAGAGCATCCTGTTTAGTGTGAGAACAGGGCTGTGCGGTACATCTGCTATGAATGAGTGTGAGAGTGAGAGTGAGTTAAAGCTCCATTGAGAGGTGGAGTTAGTTAGCAGTGTTGTCTGGGCACAGGAAAGGTGTGCTGGTAGCTGTGTGTGCACGGACTAGGACGCAAGAGTGAGGCATCTAAGAGGTTGTGCGGGTCTTAACATGAGTGTGTCGAGTCTCAGTCTAAGAGTGAGGTGCTGGAGACTTGGTATAATGAGTGAGTTGAGTCTGAGTGTAAGAGGGAGACACTGGAGACTCTGAGTTGTGTAGGACCCAGCCCATTGGTGTCGGGACAAAATGTCAGCAGCAGGAGGCAGACCTGGAAGCCCAAGGGCTGGCAAGTCATGAGAGGACCAGTGGCTACAGTAAGGGAGCAGGGGGCTCCTGGAAATGTGGCTAGGAGCAGGGAGGCTCCTTGAGAGATTGTGTAGTGACATTGAGATGCAAGGAAGGTCTCGAAGAGTAGCCACTACCCCCATGGTGTCACACACTTCTTTGCAATCAGGTAACTTTGTTTGAGTTAAGTTCCTTCTCCCTGCTGCTTTCAACAGCCTCCAGAGTCTCCACCTCAGCCTCTAGCAGTATTTGTGATGTTTGTACTGGATACCATTTGGCTCTGTGCTGATCCTGTTCCAGACCTTTTTAGGAAATTGTTCATCTCCCGCCAGGTAGATTCTGACTCTTCAAAAGAAACGGTGGGTTCATCTGGTTTAACAAGTGTAGCCATCACCTCCAGCTCCACCTTGTGTCTGGGGTTGCTGTGGGTTCTTAAAAATATTCTTCCACCTCCTCTTTCCACTCTCCTGATCTTTAATCCATATATAACGCTTAAGGTAAGGCTGAAAGTTTAGAAATGGGGTTGTGCTGAGGTTGAGAAATTTGAATTTATTTGAATGTAAAATGTACTTCAGTACAGTGCACTAGTGTGAAAATTATGCTAATGAGTTAAGTAGTTGCTGCAGTTAACCAGTTAAGAATAAGGTTGCAGTAATACAGTGTAGACTTCACCAAGGGAAATGTGAAAGGATCTCATGGGAAAGTGTATTTAAGAGTTCTTTACACAAAGGGTTGTTGGAGAATGGCACATGCGATCCAGCCATTGTGTTGAAACCAACAGCTTGTCTTCTTTCAAGCAATGGCTGCATGAGATTATCAAATCAGACTATTAGTAACCAAAAGGCCTACACGAATCGAGTACTGTCTTCTCGTTTGAATTTTCTCATGTTCTTATATCTTTTTAAATGAGCACATCAGCTGCATATCTATAAGTACAAAGGTAGTAAATTGAATGTATGATAAACATTTACAGATGAAAAAATCTGACTTCTTTGTGCAGCGTTAAGACAAATCAGGTTATAGAACAGTAAGTGTCCTGCAAAGAACTTTAGATCCCACAGCTCGCCTACATATCGGTAAATTCTTTCATTCACATTCCTGTGGTTCTCAGATACTAATAAGGGTTAAATATATTATGATAACTCAGCTGGTCATGGGGAAAAAAAGATTTTGAAACTTGTAACTCATGGGGGCTTCTGAAAACACGCTCGATTTCTTCCACAAGTTTCCAGGTGGAGCGAAGAAAAAAGGCACCATCAGTCTGTAACCACGCCCACTCGAATGATATCCTTCGCAGGCCACGCCCCCCTCACCTGTCCGCCAGGTTCTGCGAGAGAGAAGGAAGTTGAGTGAGTCTGTTCCGTGTCTTTTTTGGATTCGTTTTCTTTTCCCCTTATTTTAATGTCGATAAAATTTAACTCACGTAATTATGTAGTCAAAGCCCCGCAGGAGAAAAAGGGGTAAAAATCGAATTTTCGTTAGGAGATAAATAGCATTTTTAGTCTTTTCTTTTCCGACGCTTCACTCATTTTTAACAAGCCACTTGTGTTACACAGATAACGTGTGTATTCTTTTTCCATCGAAGAAAAGCTCTGTTGCAGTAGTAAAGACGCTGTATTGGCAGAATGAAAACGTCTTAATATTTCTTTATCAAACACTTAGTGAACTTTGTGCCATTTATCCTAACCGAAAGTAGCCTACCTAGAATTGTAAAGTTTTTCAATCCTTTTTCAGGGTGTGTTGTGTGATAATGTTCTTAATTCGTGGCGCTTGCTTGCGTGCAATGGTCTTTACATTCTTTTTTGGGTTTACAGTTCTGTCTTCGGGCAGGACGTGATTTGCACTAAATAATGGAAGTATAAACGTAAGTATAATCATTTTAATTAATTTATTTACACGTATCTTATTGAACTATATTCTGCGCTGTCTGATCTAGTGAAAATGCCGTTTGCCACTAAGAAACTTTGGGTTAAATTATTTTTTAAATGATAGTCTAAATACATCTGTCATTTTGTTTCCAGTCTGGCGTCTTCGGGCAGGACATGCTTGGCGCAGCTGCTGGAATTATCTATGTAAGTATAACCCTTTTATTCGTTTATACGTACCACATTGAAGAACACCATAAACTATACCTCCCGAAAATTGTTGTTACATAACGTGGTGCACCTTTTGAAAAGAAGACTCGAAATAGTCGAAACTAAATTTGTCCACGGCAGAAATGTTTTTTTTTCTGCTTAAACTGCGACCAAACTTTCTTTTTTTTGCGGCGCATAATACAGATTCATTAGAAACAGTTTTGGCTTCTATATTGCAACACAATTAAAACAACAGAGATTATAAAGATATGGATTAATTATTCAAGTGTTAACTAAATTCTTTCAGAAAAAGAATATGATAATCAAAATAGAAATCGTAAAAAACATTAGAATGTGGTGGTTTCTGTCTTATCGATGCATTGTAGCTGTATTGATTGTGTCACACTTTAAATGTAAGCCTGAGTACTTCAAAACCCTGTTAAACAGGAACATTTTCTGTTACACCAGGCTAAGCTCTTTATTCCAATGGTAAATCCTTTTAAAGCTTATATCTTCTGATCGTGTCAGTCAATACGGAAGCTCGATCTAACGATCAGTGATCATCTCGAGGTCCTGTTTGTAACGAAAAGCACAACTAATACTGATTTCTCTTGTTTTGCAGGAAAAGCAACGAAGTTCCAGTCTTCATTCTGGTCGCTGCCTCTACAGATGCCTTGGCGAAACAGTAACATATTGTATGTTTGTTTTTTTCCGTAGTTGAATGGAAATATTTAGCGTTAATGTAGCCGTGCTTTTGACACTTTGTAAATGAAATGCATGTTAATTTGCACTTCAAAGCCTGTCCATCTGTTGTACTGGAATGCTTTGTTTTCGCTCAATAAATTGGTCATTGGAGTTTGATTTTGTTCTTTCAGTTCTCGTGCAGAGTTCTGTACCCCCTTCCTCCTGAAAATCCTTGATGTTGGTGAGTTTTTTGGCGGAGATTTTGCAGTTTCTGAGATGTGACGGGCTGCTTTATGCTTGGAATCCCCGGCCGCAAGGGGACACCCTGTCGCATTTTGACTTGGAAACTGCAGAGGCTACCCCCTTTTTAAGCTTCTCCAGATTTTCCCGCCAAAAAACTCAGTATATCGGGGCTTTTTCAGGGTGTGGTATCAATGAAACCGAGCCTCGCCCACCCCCCCTTATTGGAGAGGGGGTAGGCGGGGGCTGACCGATTGACCACAGCTCTAGCCAGGCCCACTCACTCCCGGCAGGGGAGGAAGGCAGGTTGGTGATGGCTTTGGTCCCTGCAGAGAGGCAGGTCACCTGCTGTGGACGTAGTTAGAAGCCAGTCAGTTACAAGCTGTGACTGATAGGCTGACTCCACCCTGGGTGCCTCCTCTCTCTTGGAACCAAAGCCATCACCAGCCTGCCTTCCCCTCTTGCTGGGAGTGAGGGGGCTTGGCTAGAGCTATCCTCAGTTCTCCTCCCCCTGGGGCTGTACCCATGCTCACTGCTAGGGACCCTAAACCCCCCAGAGACTAAATCTAAAAAGGCGGGAAAATCTTGAGCCACTTAAAAAGGGGGTAGCCCCTGCAGTTCCCAAGAAAAAATGCGATAGGGTGTCCCCTTGTGGTGCGTGGCACAAAGTGCAAAACAACCCTTCGCATGGTTTCTTGGAAACTGCCCGTGGTCGCTCCAGAGTCTCCAGCCAAAAACTTACAGGAGTGAGACAGCAGCCCAGAGCAAACCCTTCCAACACACCTTGAAAAAATACAAGACAATGCAGAAAATGAAATCAAGAGCTTTTATTGCAGAATGCTCAGCACATACAGTAGTAGTAGTAGCAATCAACAAGAAACACGCAGGTCAAGAATAAAATACACCACTGAATCGGAACATCACAGATCAAGCCACTGGTATCAAAAAGAAATGTAAGGAAAAGCACACATTGTCAAGAATAACTTACCAAAGCACAGCGAGTCGCTGGAGTGGAGCTGGAAAGGAGATCGTCGGAGCGCAGAGAACCAGGAGCCGCAGAACTAAAGGCAAAAGAAGAAGGATCAAGTTAACAGGATCGGATTTGCAGAATCGATTCACTTGAAGTTGTGAAGTCTAATAAACTGTAAAGAAAGGCAATAAACTGCTTTAATAAAATGTCGGAATAAAGAAATATACAAACACGCTCAAATTCAATAAGAAACCAATACGGAATTTGTGATTTATCGTTGGAAACATCCCAGTCCCTGTTCTTCAATATTTAGAAAATAAGTTCACCCCACAAAGAAATTCAACTCTGTTTATATGATACAGCGTGTATCATAATCGATTTAACTCCCCGCATTGAAAACCATAAGATAAGATTTATTAGTTATTATCCATCTTTATTCATCTATTGAATCCATTGGGTAAAGGAGCCATAAAAAGAACCAGCGCCTTAGAGTTTCTGTTTAGCAAAAGTACTACAATACTTATACATAGTTATATATAATAGTTATATTGTTAGTATAAACCTGGTCCGGTGTTAAAATGCTGGAAAATAGGCGTTGTCTTTTCGAGTTACACACGTATAAATGGTATAGCAGAAGGTAGAATATAACTTACCTTGGAAAAATCACTTTTAATAACTGGAGGCCCGTTCTGGAAATCATTTTGTCACCTGGAGAAATACAAGAACATACAAATTAGTCTATTTAATTTTTACAATATTTTATCATTTCGGAGCGGAAAGCGTTCTTATAGCCCGAATCCTAATAGGAGAGATTACAGAGCTTTATAAAACTAATGTTTGAAGGTTATCTTAAAAAACATACTTACATGAAAGGTAGTGTAAGAACGCTGAATGCAGACTTTTAAAACTTCGAGAGCACGCTCAAACGGACAGAACACTCATTTCGGCGTCCTAAAATACAAATTAAAAAGGAACGAATGCAATTAACAAAAGTTGCAACAACAATACATTTATGTCTGTCTTTCCTCAAAGTGAAATTTGATTTTTATGCTTAAAATAAGAAAATTAGAAATAAAACACAAACGCACCTAGAGCCGCAGAAACTCGTGTCCGCTGAGGAAGGTCATTCTGGAGGCGGGTTGGAGTCCTGAATGACAATTGTGGATTCCGTTACAAGGACTCAATACTGACGTTACAGAAGATAAATAGAAACTTTAAACTCACCAAATCGTACATAAAGGCTTAGAATTTTCAGACAACCTAATACAGTGATATTCCCCTGTTCGCCGGGATCGTTTAGGTTGCGGTCGCTTGATCGAATCAAGAGGTGGTGAGAGACCCCCCTGTCGCTCCTAGTTAGGACTGCACCGTTCTTTCATTGCTTGTGCCACACCTGTCCTGCAGGTGTCTCAGTGGTATAAGGGGCTGCTTTTTAGGATTGAATTAAGAACTGTGCATTTATAAAGGGCTTAAACCCCCCATTTTTTCCGGTTTTGGAGGGCCCCGAAAATGGAGCCCCCCAAAACGGCCAGCGTGGTAGAGAACAGCCACCTTTACAAACTCACTCCGACAGCATGAGAGCTGGACCCGGGGCTTAGATCTCAGTCTGACGGGGAGGCTCGGGGCTCGTCTTGAACTCACAGGGAGTCGATCTGCTTTCTGAACTTTTAGAAGTGTCCGATAGTTCAGCCCGCAGAGCCACCAGGCCGGCCGCGTAAAACACTCATGCACATCTCTTCTTCAGTCTAAAGCCAAGTTACCTTTCGGGGACCTGTTTGCTCGCTTTTCAAGCATTAAGATTGCTGAGACGCTTTTGTAATGCGCTTTTCTAGCCTTTTTTTTGCGACTGTACATGACTTGTTATTTTTTCGGGATTTGAGGGAGCCTGTATGTTACGTGTCAGACATGTAAAAGCAGAAAAGTGATAAGGAGGTAATAACTATTTTTGCAATCAATGGAGCATCACATTGCTCCTTATTATTACTATAAGAGAAGCTATTATTTAATGTACTATAAGATAAGAAGGTTACTGTAGTCAAGTGCAAAGGGTGCAAATGGTAAAAATGTTGCCTATGAATATCAGCCAGCTGGCAAGTGGAAGCAGTGTGAGACAGGTGTTTAGGAGCTCTATATTAAATCATAATTGTAATCTCTAAGAGAGAAATGCAAATTCATTTTGATTAATTTAAGAAGTCATCAAAATTCAATCAATCAATTCATCATGCTATACACTGTATACACAGGATACTGTATACTCATTGACCACTGTCAGTGTGTGACATACAGTAACCACAGGTGAGACTGACTACTAACTCTAACAGTATAATTCTTACCGCATGATCCAAACGTAAAAGACAGGAATTCTGAAACTGTTTCTGGTGCAAGGTTGATTGTAATTTCTTTTACTATTCATTATCTGAATCCCTGGGGCTGAATAAAGTATTTTGAATTCAATTGAATTGAAAACAAATCGTAAATATTCAATTAAAGTTTCAATAAGGTTACTCTTCAATAATTCAATACAAAGACATGGATAATTATGTTTATGTTCAATTATTTTAAGTGAAAATAAACATATTTTCAAATGTTTCAGAGGTCTTCATGTACAAGACAGTAAGATGTTTCCAATGTGGTTTTAAAGATGTGTTATGAACTACCTAGGTCAACTTACATAGTGCCCCTTGAAAAACATCTTCCTGGAACTTTTTCATGATTCAGAATTTGCTTTGCATACAATAGTACAACAATGGTCTTGCTTTACAGCAGTACAGTATATCAAGACAGGAAGTTGTTAATTCAAGTATTTTTAAATGCATAGCTCGAAAGACGGGTTGAATCTTTAAACATCCCTTGATCTGGAACTTGATAAAACCCAGAAAGTCTAAATGGCAGAATGCAGACAATAACTGAACAGGTTTTAGTGTTTTCTTACACTGCTCTACTTTTATACATTCATTTACTGATCATAAAAAAGAACAATAATAAAACTTTCAGGTAAAGGAGTTAAAATGAAAGGAGGTAAAATGGGCTTTGTCCCAGTACTTAAAATCGCTGCCCCAAAACAACTGAACTTTTTTTCCTGATAGGTGCAGGTGTACTTAATTGAAATATAATAGTTTTCTCCTGGGGCACAATTACAGGAACAAGCAATAGCCTCTCAAAGTACCCTCCCTTTGTCATTAATGTACTATATTCTGTATTAGAGTTCTGAGGTCTTTGCCCCAGTACTTCAGATCACTGCTTCAAAGAATTTCACTTTTTTTCCTGATAGGTACAGATGTACTTTATTGAAATATAATAGTTTTGTCCTTGGGCAGAATTCTAGAAATAAGATTCCCTACCTTTGTCATTCATTTTCTGTAGTCTCTATTAGGGTTACAAGGGCTTTGCCCCTGATTATTTCTAGCTTGCAATAGTGCTGCCTGTAGACTTCACACCTGAAAAGTCCTTATATTTAGTTTATGTATTTTTCAGCTGTTTTTTCTTCATGTTTTTGAGACTGCATAAACTAACTAATCCAAACATACACACCAAACTCCTCTTTGAGCAGGGTATCCCAGACCAGAAGGCATCAGAAAAAGAAAACATCAGTTCTTACAAGTGTAAGTAGCATTGATTTTAGTGTAACATACGTATGTGTAAAGTGAAAACCCCCAAAATACATAACAAAACAACAAAAAATTGGCACTGTTTACCTGTTTTAGGGATTAGTTGGTTTATTCCAGCTCTGCAGAACGTTTTCTCTCTGGCACAAAAGAGATACAGAAAACTATTTAGTTGGTTGTTTGGGTCCTTCAAGCAATAGGTAAGTATTACTGCATCTTTTACTTTCCATACTCTGCCATTTCTGGACATAGACCTCTCCAGTAACCATCAATGACTCTCAACGTTTTTTACAAACCCATTGATTCACACAGCTCTCTCCTGTATAGCTCCTTCCCCTCCACGCACGCTAAAAACCCTCTCCCTTTTTCACAGTTCCTCAGGCTCCAATGACAATGCACAGATGACATGGATTTCCTTAACCAAGCCCTCAAATTGCAGTCTTTTTAAATTGACAGGAGAGACACCCAAAACATGTTATTGACAGGGTCCTAACTGACACTAGGAATGGCCCTCAGACCATCAACCCAAACAGGAAGTCCCAGCCATCAGTTTCCAGGACCATTCTATTCCCAGTACCATCAGTGACAACTTCCCTTCCTTGCAAGATGACTCTTCCACTGGAAATCTCTTTCCTGACCACCTAATCTGTGCAATCTTCTTGTTCACAGCTCCCTTGTCCACCTACAGCAACCTTCCACAGCAGGCACTTTCCCCTGCAATACAATCTGTCAATATATATCCAATACCACACACATACAAGGCCTCTATGGGTGGTTTCGTGTCACCCAGATGACATCACGTAGTTCCAGTAACCTCACTCACTGCCTCTCATGCAGAAAATGCCCAGCCATTTTCATTGCTGAGACAGGAAGACGACTGGCAAACCATTTCTGGGAACATGTCAGAGCTGTGGGATCACAGATGTATAATAATAACTTTTATTTATAAAGCGCCTTTCCAAACCCAAGTAAGATGCACATAACGAATAGAGAAAAAGACAAGAAAAGTACAATCAGAGTAAATGAAAAAAAAATCATACAGGTTTTTACAAATTGACTGTAGGCAATCAAACGATCTTTCTGATCTCTCCATCTGTGTCTTCAAATAGGGTTTACAGAACTTGTATGACATCCAAAACCAAAAATATTCTTAAACTTAGATCACACCTTCCCCATTCTTTCAACAACAGACTCTTCTTCTTCTAAATCCTCTCTATTCTTCTGCTGATTTCAGCTTTCTACACCTCTCCTCCTGTTCTCCCTGAGTTTGGACATTCATTCTCACCTACTTTATGCCCTTTGTCCCAGTCCCTCCTCACTTACTCTGTCCTGTTTTCTCCTTCCCTCTCTCCATCAAACCTGAATAAGGCTCCACAACTGAAGTGTTTTGTCTCTTTTCTTTAGCTTTTAGCATAGATTCAACCTTTACGTGTTCCTTTGCAGCCTCTGTATGCTGACACAGCTCCCCACTCAAACATCTTTACTTTGTACAAGTATTTGCTCAAAATAAGAAATTTGAAATTTGTATTTTACAGACATTCTGTTGTACATGCCACGTACAAAAAGAAGATAGGAAAGAAGGCTGGGAGCCTCCATTGAGAATTTACACTCCTCCCATCTGAGAGACAACCTTCTGTCCCCTGGTGTGCCAGTAATAGACTCTGGAAATCTTTCATCCCCTCTACAATAATTGTCCAACAGTGCAAAATATCATTCTTACATCCAGAATAAATGTAGTTTGAGATGGGCCCCAGGGAAAAAAACTGTTATATTTTGTTATAGTTTAATGAAGTACACCTGTATCTACTAAAAAAAGTACAATTTTGGGGGGGCAGTGATTTTAAGTACTAGAGCAATGCCCCCTTAACTCTGTTAGAGAATATACTAAATGAATGACAAAGGGAGGGTATTTGGAGAAGCTATTCCTTGTTCCTGGAATTGTGCCCCAGAAGAAAACTGCTATAGTTCACTTAAGTACACTAGAACCTCGCAGAAAAAGTGATGTTAAATGTTGGGACAAAGCTCTCAGAATTTTTATATCTATGGTTTTAATCTATAGTAACAATGTTTCGATTCTTACTGTATTTCCTACACGTTTTATTATTGTTTTTTTTAGGAAAGAGTACAGAAATATATAAAAGGATACCAGTGTAAGAAAATTCTGAAATGTATTTATTACTTCATGCGTGATCGTCTTCAATCCGGTTGCGGGTTCTACCCAGTCCCCCTTGATTTGCATATTTAAAATGGACCCAATGAGAAGCTAATTCTTCAGATTAAAAATAAATATTGGCACAGCTAAGAAGTATTACTACGTGCTAGCCTTTTTTTTTAATAACAAGCGACTGTTTGCTAATGTTCGCTTTTTTAAGGCCAAACTCGCAGCTCTGGTGATTACGGTATGATATTGGAGGCGATTTTCCTGTTCACACAAACGCACGGACAATTCTGGTATTAAATGCAAACTCACCCCCCAGACATTCTTACACTCGCACCAGCAACACATTGTATGAACTTTCCAGACTGGGTTACTAACGGTCAACAGCGCCGTACGTGGTCATATGATCACTCGAAAAAGAAGGCGCTATGTCTCGGAAACAAAAGCAGCACAAACGCTAGTCTTAACGGCACATACTGTACCAGCACAAACGCGTAACCAATGCGCAGGGTTTCATCATTTGTGCTGTGTTTGTGGGGGACGGACAACTTCACGGAGCTCACACTCTTTTGCAATAGCCAATGTCCTTGTTGATTGTGCCAACAATTCCAGGAATCCTAGGAAGTTAGACAAGACCTTTCTAAGCCCATATTGGTTATCTCTAAAATGTCCTTGTTTCCCAAGTTTTCTCCTACTTAAGCTCTATCATTTCCATATTGTAACCAGTAACAGAAGTACTGGTTTGTAGTTCCCTTGTCCATTTCTGATCCCCTTTTATGGATTGGTGTTAAATTTGCAATTTACTATCTGTTGGTACTGTTCTGATTCGAAGCAAGTTGAAATATTCTGGCTACGGACCAGTCTATGAATAACATTCCTCATTTCCTTAAATACATGTATGACCAGAAAAATATCATCAAGGTCCCGGCGATGTATTTGTTTTTGACCATCCTAGCCTCTACAACCTCAGTATGATACCCTGCACTGTAGGAGGATGATCTCTACCATAGAGTGTGTTCCTGACATATACTGTAAACACCTGTGTGAAATATTTAGTATGTTAACTATATTTTAGGGCCTCCTACTATTAATATTTTATCACTCAAGCTACTCACCCCCACGTTTACTGTAGTAGTACTGGAAAAATGATTTACATATTTCATACCACCATATTTCAATGTTCTTTTTTGTCTCTTAGCAAAACTAATTTAAAGCACTTTTATGCTTTCTGAATAGAAATACCCTTTGTAGGCACTAGATGCAGTGCACCCTTCTTTTGGATAGTTTTCTTAATTATCTCCCTTAAACGTTTTAGGTTGTGACTTTTAGACTATTTTGAGCCTTTGACATAACTTGAGAGTATAAACAACCATTTAAACAAGGCTATATCATGCTTTCACTTGTATTCTCAGAAATCTGAATGTCACACAGAAATTTGCAGAGGCAAAAACAAGACCATTTCAGTTAAGGAGTGCCTTTTTTAAGAACAGAGTATTAAATTGTCACCTCTAAATGTGAGAGAATGAAAGGAGGGATTTCTTTGGTATGACAGAATAACTTCATTGGCACAAGAGTGTCAATATAAATGTCAAAATACAACAAAATAGCTGCAGAAGCGGTTTTGAGCAATACCCTTGGGCCAGAAGAGTCTGAAACATTTTGTTCAATGCAGAACAGAAAAGACACACTGAGGAGTGCTTAAACCAAAAATACTTTTGTGTGACTATTGTACCTGATATAAAATCTTTTAAAAAATGTACAGGGAAGCAAAACTCACCATCTGTACAGTTGATTTTTAAAACCTTTGATTCTTGAAAAGATTGCAGGAAGACCTGGAACACTGCCTGAACAATCACTGTAGAGATGTACACTTTCAAATGTAAAAAGATATTTATCTGATATTTATCTGAGCTTGAAAAGCAGAGACAAAAAAAAAAAAGAGACAACAATGGAAGTCTTGGAAAGCACAATTGTTGCACCTCTTCCCAGTTAAAGACTTGCCTTTCCAAATAAAGCATAACTGGAAAAAGTGTCAGTTTGTCTTTTACTGCTGTTTCAACAAAGCAGTTTTGAAGCAACTGTGAAAAGGTCCATTTTTCTTGAGTAACACAAACTAAAGAACGAAGCTAGCTTAACGAAGCTAAAGAGCACGCAAAGACGGTGCAGTGTGGTCAGACGCTGCTGAGCAAGAACTCGCAGACTGGTGCGTATTCAAAGATTCTTCCAGTGATCTAAATGAGTATACAGAGGTGGTCACATCCTGCGTCAACTACTGTGTGGATAGATGTGTTCCTACCAAGAAGATTCGGATATATCAATCAGAATCAGAAGCCCCGGATGAACAAAGACGTTGGCACTTAACTTAAAGCACAGCCTGCTGCCTTCCAATCAGGTGACAGAGAACTGTATAAAAAATCAAGGTACAACCTGAAGAAAACTATAAGACTCACAAAACAGGAATACAAGGACAAATTAGAAAAACAACAGCAGCTGTATTTCCTCCACTGAAGTATCTCTACCAGATGAGCTGAGCACCTTCTACTTCAGTTTTGAGGCTCAGAATACTGAACCCCCTATCAAGGCTCCCAGTAAACCAGGGGACTTTGAGCTCTCTAAACATGAGGTTGCGTAGAGCCTTTAAGAGAGTAAAAACCCGCAAAGCAGCCGGCCCAGATGGTGTCTCACCACGTGTCCTTAAAACCTGTGCAGACCAGCTATCTCCAGTGTATACAGACATTGTTAACCTCTCTCTGTCCCTGTCAATTGTATCAGAGTGCTTTAATAAAACCACAATTTTGCCACTGCCAAGAAGACCAAGGTAACCTGCTTGAATGATTACTGCCCAGTGGCACACACTCATATTGTCCTATATTAATTGCTCTATCCCAGACTCCCTTGACCCACTTCAGTTTGCTTGTAGCCCGAAAAGGTCAGTTGATGATACCATATCTCTAGCACTTCACACTGCCCTAGAACATTTAGACAGATGGGGTACCTATGTAAGGATGCTGTTTATAAATTACAGCTCGGCCTTCAACACAATTGTTCCTGCCAAGCTAGTCCCAAAACTCAGGAATCTGGGCTTATGCAACACTATCTGACACTGGATACTGGATTTCCTGACGGGCAGACCTCAGGTGGTGAAAATTGGCAACAATATCTCTTCTACAGCGATCCTAAACACTGGAGCCACAGAAGGATGCGGTCTCAGTCCTAGGCTGTACTCCTTGTTCTTCTACGGCTTTACAGCCACCTACAGCAGCAACCACATCATTAAGTTTCCAGATGACACCACTATTATTGCGCTGATCAACAACAATGATGAGTCCGCATACAGGAGTGAGGTGGAGCATCTAACAAGATGGTGCCATAACAACAATCCGTCCCTGAATGTCAACGAGACAAAAGAACTCATAGTGGACGTCAGGAGACCCAGAGGGAGTCACGCCCCAATCAGCATCGATGGCACAGAAGTGGATACTGTCAGCTGCTTCAGGTTCCTCGTGCCTGCAGATCTTTACCAACCTGGCTTGGACTCACAACACTATAGCCAGTCTGAAAAAGGCACAACAGCACTTGCACTTCCTGCGGTGCTTAAAGAAATGCAGTTTGGGGAAGCAGTTCCTCATGAACTTTTACCACTGCAGCATAGAAAGTGTCCTCACGGTGTGGTACAGCAATATTGCCATGTATGACAGAGATGCAATACAAAGGGTTGTGGCAGCGGCACAGGAGATTATAGGCTGTGATTTACCATCAATCGGTGAGATCCACACCATCCGCTGTCGCAGTGAAGCCCAATCCATCATTCATGACCCTAAACATCCCGGCCACAAACTGTTCTCCCCCAGTGGTACCGCACTGTTAAAGCAAGGACCACTAGACCCAAGAACAGCTTCTATCCCACTGCAGTACGCATCCTCAACAGCTAACTGCAGTGCCTCAGACTCAATACAGACCTGCACTCCGTACTTTTTACATAGTCTACCCTTTTTTTCCTCAGTCTCACTACTAAATATTTATTTTTCCACAATCTATTGTTCCTGTTGTCTAGATTGTGTAGTGTTGTCTGATGTACTGTTTATTTCCCAAAATATCAGCACGATTAAGAATTCCAATGTATGTTTACACACGGCAAACTACTCTACTCTCTCTACTAAGCACTCTATTACTCCAACATCAGAGGGACAAACAGCCGCAGAGAGTAAATACCACAGTATGGCACTCCTCCAGGTGTGAGTGGAGTTATTGAGACTGACACATCCATAGGAAATTAAACTTAAATTACATGTTACATCTCAGCCACACTGGATATTAAAGCACCTCTGGAAACTTAAATGTGCAGTATAATCAAGATATTTTTGCCTATTTTGCCTTTTAGACTGATGATCAGATCTTTAGAGACTTCAAATTAAACCTACACTCTACAAGGGGAAGGCTTCAGAAGGACTTACAAGAATGTCAAGAGTGAGAGCTTGTGAATAATTTCTCAAAGGCAGTTAAAATGATCAAATGGAAAGTCAATGGTCCCGACACCACGAGAAAGATTAAGAATTACAAAGATAAACATTAGAAAAATTGACAATTGTTTGTCAAGGAATACAGAGCTGTAATGTTTGGCTTTTTTTTTTGTTCTCCACTTGGCAGATAAGGTTTAATGAAGATAAGGGCAGGGTTTTGGATGGAGTAAAAACTACACCGATAAAATTAAAATGGGGAAAATGAAGCTAGAAAAGGCTACTTATGAAAGAGCTGTGGATTTATGTTGCCACATGGTTTACATCTTTCAGATAGTATGAGGAAGCAGTAAAAAGGAAAACAATATTAGGCCATACAGTCAAAAATGAAGAATTCAGCTTAAAGGTTATGCTAAAATTGTACAATACACTCTTTAGGGCTCATTCCTCCTAGTTAGGAGTACTGTATACAATATTTGCCACCACAATACAAAAAAAGTTTTTGCTGCTCCAGAATGAGTCTAAAGAAGAGCAAACAGATGCACTGCAGCATTTAAGGGGTACAAGGTACAAGTACTCAAAATCCTCAAAAAGAACAAAGCAGACTTGGGAAAAAAACATTGAAATATGAACAAGAGGGCACAAGCAGTAATGCAGTGAAAACTAAAATCAGGAGGCAATTTTTTACCTAAAGGGCTGTGGAAGAACGTTAAGTTGTTCGAACGTGCAGTTCAAGCAGATACCTTAGCTTCCTTCTAAAACAGTTGGATGAGATCCTGGGATCGATTAACTATTGTCAGATGAGCCAAATCGTTCCTTTTTCTTGTACCCTTTCTTACATTCTCTGGCCCAGTGAGATAATAGACAACAGCAAACTTCAGTAGACAAGTTTACAACAACGTCTACTGCTATTATGGACAGATGCGTATAAGAACCGAGAAGGGAACTAAACAAATAGGAAAGTGTTTCCCTACTCCAAATAGGGCTCCCTAAATAAGAGATTTCTTAAATGGTGATTTCTTTACCGATGGACCCAACAACAACAACAAAAAAAAGTCATTTACCTTAATCCCAAAGAGCTTCTTCAGTGCTTAAATTAGCTGGAACTGTTTGTAGTCTGGTTTGCCAATGGAAGATAACTTTCACACTGCTCTTATTCTCGTTTGACTATTTCCCTTTCTTCTGCGTTTCTATTTGGACTTTATTTCCCTATATTGAGGCCCAGTTTACCTCCATTTCCCCAAAGAAGGCTGGCACAATGGCCTCACCACAAATGATCCAGTGATTGTTACAAACCAGCACAATTGTTTGGCCAGCTGGATTTAGGGCATGTTGTCATCCCAAGAATGAGAAGACAAGGTACAGCTGGGGTAACATTTTTAAGAATTCCTATTGTCAAACCTTAGAGAATGAGGTACTGTGAGAGGTTTCAAGATGTTTTATAACACATAACAGTATCATGGAATGATGTATTGGAACACTTTTTTAAATCAATATTACAGGTTTAATGTAGTATTCAATCTATAATGCAAATATTGCATTGTCTCAGTTTTTTAATAATCCAGATTGTACGAGACAGTATTCTGGGTAATAAGACCACAAAATAGGATGAAATACTGGATGATTTCACAGTCTTTTTCTTAATGTGTCAAGGATTACTGGATGTGAAGTGCTTCTTATTCTGTGGTTTACTACAGTGAACACGACCGTAGATCTTACAGCCATCTTCTTATATATGGTAAGAATGAAACACTGGATACCCAAAAAAGATATTCATCATTTTGTGGAACTGAGTGATTATCTGCAGTTAAAAGGTAGATCAGATAGACTTTATTTCAACACGCACACACACACAGATTCTCACGTGAAGTAGTGCATGAAACTCTTTCATTTAAAAAAAAATTCTGTACATGGAATAGAAACCCATCTACTTTGAGGATACAGACAGCTGTGGTATCAAACCTCAGTTTCTGCACTGAGCATAACAAATAAAATTTGATTTTGGTCATTCTATGCCATTCTACTTTATAGAGAGCCCAAGACAAAGCTTACAAGGTTAAGTGAAAGCATAATTACAACTGTACTTTCATAGCCTTCACTCTGTAAACATCTTATTCTGCTCCGCTGAAGATATACTTCAGGTGTAAGACTTATTTTCTCAACTGACAAGACAGTAGTAATCAGGAACAGCACTGTTATATCAAAACACTATTAAAGACCTAATAATACGTAAATAGTGTTAAGAATTTGCACATAAACACAGACCAGATACTTTTAAAAATGTTTTTTTTTCAGTTTAGGGATGGTAAGGCAAGATTAAAAAATGTATAATTACTCTCAATCGTAAACATCAGCTTTACGCTAAAAATAAATGAAGAATTTAGTACTTATTCTAAAATGTCTCTTGACTCTTAATATTATTTCCAATAGCACAAGCTGGCTAGTCTCTGGTATGCTAAGATATTTGATTTATTCAATTAATTAGGGCAATTACCCTACTAAAAATGACCTGATGTTGAAATATTTTACAGAAAGCAGCAGTAGTAATCACAATATCAAAACAGTCCAGTGCCTTTCCCCATTGATATCTCATCTTTACTCTGGCTACAGATTTTGAAAAAACATACAATAAATTTAAGGAAGTGGACTTTAACTGGGTTTAAATAAAGTTAATACCACCTTCCAAAATGGCCCTGCAAGAGGCTTTAAAATTCATTCTCATGTAACAATAGAAATTAAACACAAACTAAAATTACAAAAAAATTTACTAAGTCTGTGTTAACTTGAGGTCTTAAGAAGTAGTTCTTTTTCACTGAACCTTTACTTTATCTTTTGTTATCCAGATGTGTAATCAGACATGGTCAGCTGAAACCGTGTAGATAATAAATGGCAAAGCTGATGCATTTTTCAAAGGAAAGCCAGCCACTAAAATCCATCTTTCCCCCATTTGGCAATTTTCTGTGAAATAACACTGCCCAACAATTAAAATCTTGAATATCACTTAAAAAAATGTATACCTCAAAGTGATCAAACCATAGGTACAAAATGAGTCGGATACAAAATTCCATGCGGTTTGACAAAAATCTTTGTATTTGTTTGCACCTAGGTGGAAAGTCTTTCTCTGAGCAATCATTAAAAAGCACTGGTGGTTTCTGTTCCCGATGGGGAGGACAAAAGGAACTCAGTCTCTGGGGTTCGGGGTCACAGACACTTCTTACTGCCTTGACATTATTGCAAATGCCCAGTTTTTAACAGCAAGAGTTGTGTTCTGCACATAAGTCCAGGTGGAATTAGAAATGGATATTAAATGGTTTTGAATGCAGGGCATGGAAACTTCCCCACTGCAAAAAAAAAGAAAAAACAATGATTAATAAATGGCAAATCCTATTGCTTTTTAGATTTTTGAAGAATTGAACATTACAAAAAAAAACATGTAACCGCTAGACAGTTGCATAGCACATCAGTGAATATCTGTATATAGTTTATCACTGATGCCGTTCAATTAAACCTGCATGGTGCATGTATGAAAACACTTTGGAAGGAATAAACAGAATATTTTAAACTTACTTGCAAGATTCTACAAACTTTTGCCAGCTGAACTCCAGTGAAGTCTTCACATATACCATAGCTGGCTGTAGGTAGTTCTGATGGATGAATAACAGCAACTCCTTCAAATATTCAATGAACTGAAATACGTTATCCGGGATGTTGGCACCGAGCTAGATTTGGAAGACAAAAAACATAACCGGCATGGGAAACAGAAACTTGATAAAGAATACTATATTGTACATCATGACTGACAATGTTTCTTAAAATCCAGTGAGCATCTTGGTTAACTGTTTTGATTTTCAGTGTTTTTTCATGTCAATATTGTATAAAAAATGTACAAAGGAACACCAGATACTTTACAGATCCAAAATTTTGGTAACCCTTTACTTCAGATATAAAATGTTTACCCTTCTTTAAGGCTGATTACTACTGATGTGACAGTTATAAAACTCATGCCACTTGAGTAAAACTTACCTTTTCTCAATAATACCAAGTACCACATTCTGACAACTTTTATACATTTTCTATCCAAAAACACAAATACAAGCATGCCTGTCATAAAGAAGGCATGAATTTGTTCGAAGTGAGACTATTTTGGGAGTTGCAAAAATTCTTGAAAGTAATTTACTGGATGTGGGAGTTACCCTGTTTTGAAAATTTGGTATTGCATTTTTTATTACAACTACTCAATCTAGAGCTGCAATATTCTTAAGGCTCGGTGAACAAAGACAGCACAAGGAACATGGGGGGCCTGCAGACATTCTCCATTAAAATGGCCACTTGACAAAACCATCCATCTGATGACCTGCTACAAGCACAGTGCTTACAGGAGAGTCAGAGCCTGTTTTTCCAGTCAGCTCTTTCTCACCAGCATCACTGAATGCTTGCAGATGTTCGAGGTCACTGGTTCAATTTAAGGGGAACTGCAGTCCCAATTTCTCAAACTGGTTATTAAATCTCGGTAACAAGATACTGTATATTCATTGATGTTATAGAAATATTTGATGAATTTCAAATTAAGCACAAGATCGTGAACTTTATGAAAGCACTGCAAGTCACCATGTTGTCGCAAACTCGTATTTGAATTCCAGACATGACCTGGCCCTTCCTGCTCACTAGTCACTATAATAATAAATGCAATCTACTTATTTGCTCATACTGTACATCACAGGTCATGGAGCAGACATTTCACTGCAGAAATCTTTCGGTGTGATCTGCATGTTGTGAGCAACATTTCTATTGGATTTAAAGAGACGTCAGAAGCCTGTTTGTTTACAATGTAGTAAGGCTACAACTTGTCACTGGAAGTTTTGTTGCCTCGTTCCGAATCGCAGAACATGCTGCTGTGTGTACCTGGAATTTTTTACTGTGTACATTTTTATTTTATTGTTTCGAAATGCACAATGCTGATTTTTTCTAACCCAGAAATCTAAAAATAGCACTGCAGTTCCCCTTTAAAACTGAGGAGACCCTGACTGACTAATGCCTTCCCAATATTGGAGTGCTCGATCAACTGTGCATTATCACTTCAAAGAATCCAAGTGACAGTGGCCTAGGATCATGACCAGTGATGCGGAGACCACAGGGCTCAGCTTAGCTGAGTGAGTAAGGGTAACCACACTGAACTTGAAACTCCCATCTTACCCATTCGATAAACCTAGGAGCATTTTCTTGAATCCACGTGATCTGAACGGAACACTGCTCTACAATGAAGGCAGATGATGTCTTTGTCTTTTCCCAAGCAACTTCCAGGAAAGGACCCAGCGTAGTTACTGCCTGAGAATAGTAGTGTGGTGCATTGGTCTCCACCCAACTACAAAAAGAAGAGAATAAATTCCACGTCAAAATCAAAATGGCACACTGACACTCACAGAACCAGTTTATTGAAAGATGTAAAAAACCACTAAAATATAAAAACTATTTACAGGGAAGATAACAGTGGGAATATGTAAAACTGACTGGCAGACCACCTTTCTCTGAGCTATTCATTCACAATATGAACCCTGCAGAGGTCTTTCAAATTCCACACTACAAATTAACAGTTGCTTATATGTAAAACACATAACATGCACGTATACAGAAATGAAGACCTGTTCTAGTGGGAATATTTCAAAAATTTCAGTTGTTTGTATTGCATGTCTGAGATGATGACTTTACACTAATTGTCACAAGTATAGAACAGACTTGGTAAATACCGTAGATTAAATATGGAAAACAAAAGTCAATTCAGGGGCATTTCAGAGAAGGAATTAAAAAAACTGTTTGCATTGGGCCCTGGGTTCAACTGCATGCTGCCTACATCAACTGGCATCCCAAAATTGTCCCTCCGTTCCCATGGCGGCATCCTGTCCAGGGTACAGCCCTGCCTTGAGCTCTTTACTTCCAAGATGGGCTCTAGGTTGTTGTAACCCTTACTACGTATGTGACTATCAATTATATCAACTTTGGAAAAAAACATCTGGACAAAACCACAAAATCTAAGGCCACAACTGTGGAACTTCACTCAGTGCTAGTGAGCAGACACTAAAATAGATATGAAGCAGATTCAGAGACAGACTTTTTCTCTGGCTGAAGTTCTGGCTATGACAACTGAACCAACGTACAGTCAACTGCCCCTTTACCAGGGGGTAGTTTAATCATGCTGAGGAAAATGGTGTGGGTTCTTTCAATTGGATTACTTAAAAATAAGAGTTCAGCTTCCATTTTATGGAATTTACTTCTACTAATATCTACACTACTGTATTTCTGCTAATGTGGTTTACACATTCTTCTTTAAAACAGACACTGCACTATCCTATGTATAGAAAGGAGGTTAACTCTTAAATAAGTTCTCCAGTACTTAAGTGTTTCACAGACCAAAAAACATACAAACCAGGTTAAAATGAAACCACACAGAGAAACTAGAAAAATATCAAAGATATAAAAATACAGGTTAAAGAAAATTGATGTATACGATCATGTTTTTATCTGTTTAACCTGTTTTACCCGTTTAACAGTGGTAAATGCTAAAGAGACCAGTAGGTGGCACTCTTCCCTCTGCTCCAGAGTTTCCAAACCAAGTATTGTAACTGTAGACACTGTGTGCTGTAGGAGGTTCTGTCCACTAAATAAGTCAAAACTGTGGTCCTGCAGTGTCCTTGCTAAAGTCAATGTTGCACGTATACAGCCTGCTCTTAACTGCTGAAGCAATTTCACAGTTGTCTTAAAATCTGCAGCATCGTGGATCTGCTGGCAGAGAATAGCTGCCATTTAAGATGGTGTCACAATTCAGTGGAGAATGAAGCAAGTCCCCAGCTATGCACTTTGGGATCACTGGGAGTGAAAACAATTACATAAGTTAATCAGCAATAATTCTTCACAGTTTGTCTGTGATTTTGTTCTATCCAGGTCTCTACTCACCACCCATTACCCAGAAAAATGAGAGCTGCATATATTTTCAGGTTAAGCAAATAACTAAAGTGTCCTTCACTGAATTTTTGAGCACCTTGTAAGGTAGCTTTGCTACTAACCTGTATCCCTCCTGAGAATAATGAGAGATCTTACTCCAGGCCTGCTCAGACACCGACATCATTCCTGACTGCTGCAGGACATGTGCACAGGAAGAGGCTGGAATTTAAAATGTCAAAGGTAAGAACATGCACAACACAATCTCTTTTTAAAGCGTAAGGATTCTATTGTACACTTTTACAAAGGCAATAACCATAATGAGATTGAATAGCTTATTATTTACAGTTGAGGTCAGAATGTTATGGCCTTGAAGGCACAATGCATTTTAACTAGACCGAGTATAAGATCATTCTGCAGTATGCCTGAAAATAAATTACAGAAACTCATTTTCCAAGAAAAAGTCATTGCTAGTGCTATACCACTCTTCATGTGTTGCAGTTTGCTTCTATGTCACAAGAATGAAGTTTTCAACGGAAATAATCTCAAGGATGAAAATCACACTATATTCTCGCTGGTAATGCAAGGGGAAAATCCATCAATGTAGAGGACTGACTAGTCTGGAGCAGAATGGTTCAAAGCCTGCTTAACAAGTCAGACACAGCAGAAACTGCTTAAAACCAAGGTGGCAGCAGTGCTCTCTATTTGAATTGGAAATAATTCTGGGACTCGGACATTAAGCCAATGCATACATTTGCAGTGATAAATGTACTTTTTTTCTCTGTGCCGGGCAGAGTGGTACATCATGTTCAGCTTTCTGAAGAGATCTGTGAAGCTAAAAGACAGCACTTATTCCGCAAAACATGCAAACAAATATTCTACCCTCCGCTTAAAAAAAAGGGACAAAAAAAGGATGCCTTGATTTCCGTTACAGACCACAGACAGCATTGACAAAATAGCAGTTCAATAATAAAAATACAAATATTAAAATACTAAGGTTGCATTTTTAATTCAATCTTGTTCTAAACTATTAGTAGAGATTTAGCCAACCAAGTCAAGTCTAATAAATCGTGGGTGCCACCCCACTACACTGAAACCATGAGCAGAGTCTTTTGAATACAAAGCAAAGAAAAAGGACTTGCCTTTGAAAGAGCCGTGCGATCTCACGTCGTGGACGATGAAACCAGACGCAAACACCACCAGGGCCAGAAGCAGGCGAGACCAAGGAAAACCATGACCCTTCATTTTCAGCTGCAGGCGCTGAGTGGAGCAGAGGAAAAATGTTCGCCAAGTCTTTAGATGGAGACTAAGCACTGGCTTCGCCAAACATTTAAAAGGCCGCAAATTGCATGTAAATGCTGAATTCCCTTCAATTCCAATAACTTTCAAAAGAATACTGCCCTTTCAGAACTAGGTGCTGTCTGCAGATGGCGATTATGACAAAGTGAATTTATGTCTGGAACGTCCAGAAAAAATAATGAAAATCCAAGATGTTCTTTTCCAGAGTTTAGGAAGGCAAAGGTCTGTTTAGTTTAGTTATGAGAAGGTAGTCACTCAGGCAAAGACAGGTAAAAAATACTAGCAAACAGTAAAATTAAAGGACAGTTTATGCCACATGTCATCATGAAGCTAAATCAGAGATGGAAAGAGAAGGTGTGTTGTCACAGTCATGGAGCCCAAAGAAAGCCTGACTCGTGCAATGCAGAGAAGGCCACTAACGGCTCACCTCAGTGCATAGCGGCTATGAAGACTATGGAGCCAGAGCCCTGGAAAGAGGAGATGCAGGTATTCTTACATTGCACAGAGCACTGCAGTCTTTCAAATCTTGTGAATTTGCAGTTGTCCTCATTTCTTCATTGGTCACCTTGAAAGACTGCACGGTTTCCTGAAGAGATTTCTGAAGCTGAAAAAACAAGACAGAATTGCATTAATGGGAAAATAATTGGCTCGTTCTACCTTCTACTTTAAAAAGGCAGGAGAAAAAATGTGTTTATATTGCAGTATAAACATATATACATTTATATACACACTCCTATATATATTATTTTGGGATAATGACTGAGCTCATACTTATTATGTTTAGGTTAAAGGCAGTATGATGATGCTGCAGAGGTAGTGTAATTATGAAAAACAGGCACAGGCTCCTAATCCATGTCTATGAAGGCCCAAAATTACTGTGATAATTGGGAGTATATCAGGCATGATGGGGAAATTACAGAAATATGCAGAATCTGCCAATTTTCAAGAATTTAGTGGACCCTGATACAGCAATGTAAACGAGCCCATCCCACTACTCTCATCTGAAAATAAATGTATGGTATTATTATATTCTGTATTGATGAACAGAGACCAAGACCTTGACCTCAAGTCTGTATTAGGAGCTAATCTTAAATTCACACACCCTGTGCATAAAAACCTCACACATAATACCAGGGCTCAGTGCAGCGTGTTACAGAAGTGATGGCTCCTCCTTGAAACCTTGACAGTGCAGATCTATGCCATGTTGAAAAACAATCACTGGGCACTGTGCAGTTCACTGCTCTCTAGGGAACTGGAGCTCAACAAAGCCCAGTGCTCCTGTCCTATTCTGTTTTTAACACTTTAAGCCTATTTTTAAGGGACAAGGATTAATTAATAATTAATAAATAAGGATTTTGTTTTTTCAGAAATGCAATCGGACAGTGAACTCAGCTTTTGCCACAGCTACAGTGCCTTGCAAAAGTATTCACACCCTTCTGATGGTGTCCCATTTTGTGAAGTGACAGGGCAAAACAATGCATACCATTGTTTTCAACTTGGTATTTTATCAAGAAAGCTCAGACTAAAGACTTCTCAAGGCAAGAGAAGTCACATGTGAGCAAACACTAAAACAGATTGAAATGTATGCATTCAGAGCTATGAACTTAAAATTTGGTAAAAACAAATTCTCTGCTCTGAAAGTGTTGCAAAGTCTAAACAAAAGAAAAAGAAAAAAATGGAAAATGCTGAAAAGGATTGTACTTTCAATTTTATTACTTTTGCTTTAGAATTAGAACATAAAGGCTACAAATGAGAGGAGGCCATTCAGCCCATCTGGGTTTTTAGATAGTAGGTAATAGATTTGGGAATCTGACAAAGCTGCTTCTTGAAGGAAGACAGGGTATCAGCTGGGCAACTTGTTCCATACACCCACTACACTTAAGGTAAAGAAATGCCTTGTATTCTGAGGAAAACCTTTTGTTTCTAGAATAGTTCATATCTTCTACCTGAAACCTTCAAGTTTCTACTCAAGGAACAATTCAGAATCTCTAGTGTACTTTTACCTCTCCCACTTATAAAATATTTTAGATTATGTGATATCACATAAAATGTATCAGCAATGTGCATAAATTAATTGAATACAAGTCATTATTAAAGGGCTATATCACTCAACAGCTAGAATCAGCTGGAAAAAAACCAGGACAGTTTTATTTTAAGTTTGTAATTTGTAATATCTTGGGTGAAACACTACCCAGAGCTCAATTAAAAGTGCACTCCCAGGTACAGCCACAGGAGGGCTTATTTTACATTAAGCAGGCCATGCCACACTCCGTACCACACTTCCTCAGGGTATCCTTACAAAAAGGCAGGTAAAATATTAAAGTGGGGAAAACCCTCAAAAAAAAAACTCTAGGCATGTCTGTCAATCAAGAAGCCAGTAGAAAAAAAGAGTCTCAAAGAATGTATACAATGGGGGCTATGCCGTTTTCGATGGAAAGTGGAAGAGAAAGGGAGTAGGGTGTGTCAGTTTAAAAGTGAACTACACCGCTGCACACACTACAGAGGAAAAATCGTAACTTAAACCCTTTGCTGAAAGGACAATGTGCACAGCTGCAGTGTTTGAGATTCTTCTACCGTGAAGTGTTGTCATTTTGAAAGAAGATAAGATTTTATTGTCCCCAGAGGGAAATTTTTTATGGACACACAGCATTCCTGTACATTTAAATAGAATGCAAACAAGAATAAAGAAGAAAAGAAAAGCATTCCACATCATTCTATTACAAAAAATAAGAAAAACATTGTACATCACTCTATTTCACATGTACAGTATAACACATAACATTTATAACTAATCACAAAACATATTGCACTCAAGTGGGTTGAAAGAGTCAAAATTATGTTTATCCTTGACATTTGCGTTGAAAGCTTCAATGGATAGTGGAACAAAGGAATGTTTGTATCTGTTTGACTTACATTTGGGAACCCTGAAACGTTTGCCAGAAGGAAGAAGTTGATATTCAGAGCTGAGGATGTGGGAAGGATCTGATATAATTTTTCCTGCCTGTTTGATTATGGATTTTTCAAAGCTTGTCTGCAGGGAGGGACGGTGTTTCACTCCCATGACCTTCAAAGCTGTCTGGATGAGGCGGGTAATTTGCGATTTTAAACGAACTGATAGATTACCAAACCACACTGAAATACCCTATCTGATAATGCTCTCAATTACAGCATGGCAAAAGAGTAGCATTACTTCCTGTCGAACCCCAAACACTCTTAGCCTTCACAGGAAATATAAGCGCTGCTGAACTTTGGAGCAAACACTCTCAACATGAGTAGTCCAGCACAGGTTACTGTCTACGTGTACACCTAAGTACTTATATGAATCAACCTGAGTGATAAGTTCGTTGTGGATTACTACCTGTGAGTGATCACCAACTGCTCTCGGATCAAAAAACTATTGCTTTTGTTTTTTTAACATTCAGAATTAGGCTATCGTTGTCACACCATTGCACAAACCTTTGGATTTCTGACCTGTACACAGATGAGCTGCTACCTCTATGCTTTAGCTCATGTTGTTCCATATGTAGTGAATCTGACTTACTTTTGGTGGTAAAGTATTCCAAGACTGAAGCAGATTATTCAGTAGAAGGCTGACAAATGGGGGAAAAAAAAGCTGAATTAGTCAACAGCATGAAGCATCCATTACACATAAATAGAATATCTAAAACCTAATGCTATGGAGCTTTGGCTACTTCATTTCACAGAAAATTAACAATAAATTTTTGGGGGAGGAGGTAAGGAATTATTTTTTTTCCTCCTTTGTGTTTGATGTCCTTTATTTAAGGGATGATAAACAGCCACATGAGTTTTTTTGTGCCACAAAAACCCAACCCAACCCCTAGGGCCATTTTACAAGATTAAGACAGTAAAAGTAATGAAAAATCTCTTTACACACTATTCCTTGAAAACAGAATACTATAACACACAATTAGTTGTACTTGGGGATAAAGTTATCTTTGTGTGGATGCAGGAAAGTGACAAACTAATATTGACAAACACGCCTAAATATGCACCATGGCCTTTTTAATAAAATGTCACATGCATACACTTCAGACAAATCACAAGGCAGTTACACAACTAAAACATTTAAGTCGAGCATACATTTGTTTTGCCCTTCCTTTTCTGAAGGAGATAAACAGATTCATTCCTTTACGGTTTGTGGGTATACACTGAGCATCATAAGAAAC
This sequence comes from Atractosteus spatula, assembly GCF_055471065.1. Classification (NCBI taxonomy): domain Eukaryota; kingdom Metazoa; phylum Chordata; class Actinopteri; order Semionotiformes; family Lepisosteidae; genus Atractosteus; species Atractosteus spatula. Next base: position 32,794,888 of record NC_142707.1, read on the forward strand.
GCATCACTTCACTGCAACCACTTCACAAAGTTTACTCAGCAGTGAAAGTCAGAGGCTAGTAGCATGAGTCACCACAGATGGTAGCAATAAAAGCAACACATGCTTTGCAACAGGCAGCAGATGGATAAGGACATGTGTGCTCACTGGTGGTGACCTTAATTTGTGACTTGTATGCTCAACAGGGTTCGTGTCTAGTGAGTAGGGTATGCACAGTTTAACAGTCCAATTATTATTTTGCAAGAAAGGCATTGTAACAAAAACAGCATGAGGACATGCATTGCCCTGCTGTAATACTGTCACATCAGGAGAAGCCCTCAGGAAAGGAAACAAGTGGGGTTGCAGAACCCTATTGTAACAGTCACTCAAGTGCATTGTGGTCCATCATGCATGATCAATTAACCAATAGGGTTCTAAAAACAGGGAGGCACAGTGGAGCAGTGATTAGCATTGTTGCCCATCAGTGCTGGGACCCTTTGTTCAATTCTGAATTTGGGGTGCTGTCTGTGAGGAGTCTGCATGTTTTCCCCGTGATCACATGGATTTTTGCGGGGTGCTCCGATTTCTTCCCACAGTTCAAAGACGTATTGGTAGATAAAATGGCTTCTGGGAAAACTGGCCCTGGCGTGAGTGTGTGTGCCTGTATGTGTGGTGTGATGGACAGGCATTCCTCCTTGAATCCATTTAATTAAATAAAATGAATTGTTGGATTCTAAAAACATTTAAATCAAGATGCAAAACCCATAGACTTTATTCTTCTAAAAACATACATGCTTAAACAGAAGCCTAGCTTAAGTTTAGAGAAAGATTCCTTACCTAGATTGTGAAAGGTGCTTTGTGTACAACTGCCTCCAGACACTGAGGCTCTGAGGATCCAGTGATAAACACTCTGTGAGACTCTTCAGGAGCTAAAAAAAGAACTTTATTGAATGCAGCACTGGACTTTTTTGTCAAGACTGACCTTCGACAAAATATGTCAAGATTCCCAGTTTTTGAGAACTGTCTTACTTGCCGACAGTGAATGTCAAATAGATATCAGGACATGAATCTAAATGACACGCTGTTCCCACTTCCTGACTATCTTCTCCGCAAAGACGAGACTTTGAAAAAGGGTTCACAAACCACAAATACTTCATCAGAAAAGAAAGCAGGTTCAGTGACTTACCTCTTTTTTCATGTCTTCAGGGCAGTGAGGGGTAGCCCTGGAGAGGAAGGATGGGAAGTAGGTGTGTAAGGTACACTCTGGTTTGGCTCCATAGGCTAGAACTTTCAACCTTGGATACAGGCGTCGTAGCTGGTCCTGTAGACTGACATGGAAAATATCCACTTTACGAATTGTCGAATCAGCATTTCTTCTCTCTCCAACTTTTCTCTAGCTGCTTGCTTAAAACAAGTAGTGAATGTGTAGCATTCCGATATTTAAGTAATACTTTAAAGTCATCAGGTTAGAATATGATATTTAAAGGTATAAAAAGAACAGCAAAAAGATGTACAGTAGTTTAAATAAAGAATACTGGGGCCTCCTGATTGGCTAAACTGGAGACTGCAAGGTCAGCTCTGTGTTGCAGGGTCAAGCCTGGTCATGTCACTAGTTGACTGCATCTTGGTATTGGCATCGCTATGCAGAGATGGACAACTGGCTGATCACCACAGAGAGAGGACAAAGTTGGTCAATCAGGGCTCTCAGTGATGCAGGGACCACTGCAGCCTCCCGGGTGCGATCAGTAAGGGACATGCCTCACCTCCAGTCAGCATATAGTGATGTGGTACCACCTGTGATGTGGTAATAGACTCAAAGGTGTGCAGGGCAGAGGAGGTGGCCTACAAATACATCGTCATTTTGTGCAGTCATGGGCTTTGTCAATCAGAGCCAAGATGTGAAAAAACACTTGGCTATTCCTCAACAAGCTGGAAAGGTAATGATTCTAAATCTAAATTACTTAAAAGATGACATCAGTATTTTTCTTGTAGAATGAGCAAAACCTATGTATAATAGCTATTTGTCATAAGTAAACAAAATTGGTACTTAAACAGTAGAATGTGGATCTCTTAAGAGGCACAACACTGCAGAAGGATGGACTAATACATAACATTAGGAACAAAAACTTAACTGCAAGTGAGTTTGCTTGTCCAGCATTTGTTCCAGAAGACCGACTTCTAACTAGACTACTGCCACATTGCCCCTTGTGGTAACACATCATGGTAAACTTACCAAAAGGATTGGTACACTTACCATGGTTTACTGTGGTTTCCTCTGGTGTCACTATGCTTTACTACACTTGAAAGTGGGAATGCAAGTTTACTACAGTACATCGATAATAATTGCTTACACTTATATAGCGCTTTTCTGAACACTCCACTCAAAGCGCTTTACAGGTAATGGGGACTCCCCTCCACCAATGTGCAGCATCCACCTGGATAATGCGACGGCAGCCACAGTGCGCCAAAACACTCACCACACATCAGCTATTAGTGGAGAGGAGAGCAGAGTAATGAAGCCAATTCATAGATGGGGATTATTAGGAGGCCATGATTGGTAAGGGCCAATGGGAAATTTGGCCAGGATGCCTGGGTTACACCCCTACTCTTTTCGAGAAACGCCCTGGGATTTGTAATGACCACAGAGTCAGGACCTCGGTTTTATGTGTGCTCACACCTGCTTAGCTTCAGTGGGCTGCCAGTTGTGAGTTGCAGAGTGATATGGCTGCTGGCTGCCAATCAACCTATTCCTAAAGTTAACTATAAATGTGCAAACACTCTATAATAAATTTACCATGGTAGACAGTCATAAGGACCAGACACCAGCTCAATGGTTATTAATCTGTGGGTATGTTTCACTGAACATCAGGTACAGAAAATTATTTTTCCTTCTTCCCTCTATTACCTGGGTATCAGTGCATTTTTGGGCATAAAGGCAAAATCCAGCAGAGGGAAAAACTCTTTTGGTCCCATTATTCCAAAGCCTTTGGTTAAGTTGGCATGCAACCTAAAAAAAAAAGATTGGAAGAATAATTTTAGATTTCAACATACAGTACTGTGAAACACAGCAACAGATATGATCCAAGCATTTTAGACTATAGTTCATATTACTTTAAAGCAAAAATACTCCTTAAAATCTACATGAACTTTGTATTTACTTTGAAGTACTAACAAACTGCTAGAATTGAAACCTAGCATTCAACATGCTCAGATAATTATATTTGCAACCTCTGACAAAGAGGAAAAGAAAGCTTACTACTCTTCCCTTATTAGAAAAGAGAAAATGTTATTTTCGCCATTTAAATTTCAATGCAAAGGCCTTGATCCAATTCCAACAACGTTAAAGTACATGATAAAAAAAAGTGCTCACATTAGAAGTCTTTCCAGGTAACCAATAGCAAAGGATGAAAGTGCTTTAACACCAAGAACTGGAAGCATGATGCCAAGCCACACTGAGGGGAAGAGACAGAAAACACAATCACATTACATACTGTAGAACTGAGATTGCAGGCAGCATGTCTGGTATTTCGAAACAAGTTACCCTATTCTAAAACAATAGTGAGTTACCGAGCAATTACTTCATAAACAGGTTCTTACACTATGTCCTTACTGTAGGAAACTTGTTTAAAAATAAAATCTATCAATTCACAGCATTAAACCTGCTTGGCCTCTAAACTTTTTTTTTTCCTCCGTATACAGCTAATGTCCATTGAGTCTGGGAAGATGGATTATAAACAAACCATAAAACGGATAATGGAATTTCATTACTTTGTTCTATATCTGAAACTTAAATTAAAACTTAGATTTAAAATGAGAGATGGATCCTTTGTGTGAGGGAGTTGAACATTCAAACAGTGCAAAACTGGAAAAAAAGGCTATCTATCAATTAGGGCCACTTCTTGGTCATAATGTTTTTAAGTTCATACTTCTAAAGTGAGGCAGACTCAGAATGACTAGAAAATAGCCAAAGCTGTTGGAGAATGAATATTGAATGTTGGAGCTGTTATGTGAGAGAATATTTATAGTTCAAACCCCCTGAAGCTGTGAAACAATTCACTTTAAAAATCTTGAGTAACCAGATTAGAGAGCCAACAACAATGAGGTTTGACTCTGAGCAATGAACGGCTTTTGATTACAATGAACTTTTACCTGTTTTGCTAAGCAGACCGTGACCTTTCACCAAACGGCATTGATTCTCACAGAGGGAAACCTGCAGTTGTCAAGGCAGCTTTAAATTTATCTCTAAGACTTCAACATACTGCTTGGGTTTTGGAGGCTAAAATAAAATATCTTCATATGCATAGATGTTATGTATACACTATATGTCTACATTCCGCTTTATAGCCTCTTTAAACGACCTTAAAATGTTGTTATTTTTCAGTACGGTAAAGGAAAACACCAGTAAAACTCCCTTTTGTCACTTTCTAAATATCAGATCCTGTGACTTGAACACAGACTGTTCAAGTCACAGGATCTGATATTTAGAAAGTGACAAAAGGGAGTTTTACTGGTGTTTTCCTTTACCGTACTGAAAAATAACAACATTTTAAGGTCGTTTAAAGATGAAAAGATGAAAGTACTTTTTTTATGCCAGGCATTAGGTGCACCTTGAATTTTGCACAGAGTCATCACCTAATACAACTTTATTTCCTTGTCCTTGAGGAGAGGAAGGAGGAAGATGCCACTTACCTTTGAGTCCTTCAGTAAGGTCTGTGAAGCCGCACTGCCCCAAAGCCCACATGATAGTGAGGCACTTCACTGGTCTGTTCTGGTGGGATCGTAACAGCTCCAAATGCTGCAAGAAGGAGGGGAAGACTGCCTTCAATGACCAACACAAACAAGTAAAAACAAGACTTGTTCATCGCCATTACATGACATATTTAAAACCATTCGGATACTAGCTGCAATGTAAATCTGAGAACATTTCAATGGCTTGAGAGCATAAGGTGTGATTCCAGTTTCTTACTTTATATAATAATAAAACAAATTTGAATTAGTGATACATTAGGCTTGCACTGCATGTTAAAGAGAAATGATTTTATATACAAAGGTAATAAACATAAAATATTAAAAATGAATAAGAGCAAGGATGAACTTCAGTTCTAAGTTATCACATGAGCAGATACCAGATGCTATAAAGCCCACCAATAAAATAACTGGGTTCGTGTAGAGACGTAATGGTTTCTGCATTACATACCATTGTTAAGAACTATAGCAGTGTAACACTCCCAAATAAAATGTATAGGTGAAAGCAGTCCAGACTAAACACTAAAATACTTAAAGTATTTTTTTTATTCTTTCCTTCCTTGCTCAGAAAATAGAGTAGCAACCCTTGCCAGTACTCACATCAGGCAAATTTAAAGTTGCAATTTTGGGTTTGTCCAGCATTATGGCTTGAATGCACACTCTGTAGCCATGCAGCGCTTCACCTGGAAAGACACAAGGTATTTAACGTCAGTGCACATACAAGTCAGAAATAAAGAGCAAGGAGAAACCAAGGCTGCCTTGCCTGCTATCTCTCTCCCTACATTAGCAAAATGGGTGCTAGAATTAAAAAGTTGTAGAGAAAGCTTGTGGTGTTTCTGCCCATTATTCTTCATGTGAGACAAACAGATATAGTTGCAGTATTTGAAACAATATTTCCAGGCGAAACCCTCCTGATGTCAAATTTTACAACCTGGAGATCAGTTAGATCAGTTAACCGACCAAAGGACCATACTGATTATTCAAAAGTAGCCAGGTGCCACAGGGATTGTGCCAAGTGGTCTTGTCTGTGGGACTGTGGTCTCCTGCTGACACAAACTTTGGCACACGTTTCAGAAACGCAATGCAACTACAAGTCCTCAGTCTGAGAATATCTTGGGAGACTGATGGGTCTTTATGCCATTCAAGAGCAGGGAAGATATACAGTGAAGACTACATGAACATACCGTACAGTACAATGGTGATAGTAACTTGAGTTACAAAAGGAGGGGAAAATGTTTTTGCTGATCACATCCTGGTTGCACTACCCAAGGCCTTACTCAGAAAACCTAAAACAATGGGCATAGCTAGAGGTGTTTGCCTAGCTGCTAATAAGCAAGCAAACATGAATGGTAAAAGGGGGATTCTGGTGGTTTATACTGATTAACTTCATGATAAACCATTAGATTGCTCAACAGCCATAGAACACTGCATAAACAGAGAGACAGGGGAAAAAAAAAGAGAGAAGGAACAGCATGCCATGTGAGAGCACCTTATCCATCTTGGAGATCAGATTATCGCAAAGTAATCTGAACATCATAGAGAGCTGCTGTTTTATTTCATGAAATCTTGATCTTTTGTGTGGACTTCACAGTCTAAAAATGTTCTCTCATATGGTGAAATGTTATCTCTTTAGAAAAAGGAGATTGATTTGCATTTACTTCTGAGCATCCATTTTGAAGGAAGGGAGATTTAGTCCATTTATTAGCATGCAAGGTTGTTTTTTTTGTTTTTGGTCTGTTAAGGTATTGAATAGTGTTTTTGTGTTAAAGGACTAGAATAATGTGTCTGTAGAATGTAGGCCTCTAAAAAGACTTGGAAGTATGAGTTAATGATGAACTGGTTTATGCGTGCTGCTTTATTAATAAATGTTTGTTTTGTCCTCGTTTGACTCCGATTTATCATTTTCAACAGAATATGCCAGAGAATATAAAGAATTGACAAGCCACTTTCCGCATGCATCAAATTTTACCTACCACCTGGTTAAATTTACTTGACTGCTCCCTACAGTTTGTAACAATACTTTAACAATGCAACTTCAATAAGGCTGTGCTCACCTGATGACCTGTCCATCTCCCGCAACATAGTGTAGATGCAGTGATCAAAAAAGTCCTGCAGTGAATCGGAGCACTTTCCCAGTAAGACCTTAATGACGTGTTTCAGCTCTTTGCTTGCCAGGCTATAAGGGTAATCTGTCCAGGAAAAAAAAAATATAAAGGTTAAAAGCCTCATGGGAATCACTGATGTCAAAACTACCTCAAGTCCATTCAGAGTATAATCTCACTGCCAAGTCCCTATACTGATATTATTATATTTATAATAATAAAGAAAAGGTTATTTACAAAATAGCCTTTTCGCCCAAAGTAACAAAACATTTGTTTTTCAGGAATTTCTTGTATTTCAGGTTCCTGGATTCCTTCCCAGTTTTATGTAAAGTATCTCACTAAAGATAAGAGAACCACAGATGTTGATAGGTAACCAAATGGCCTCCTCTTTTTAAAAACCCTTCTTAAATAATGTCCCAGGGGCCAACCTTCCCCCATCTCCAACCAGCTGTGAAAACCACCTTTCCTTTTCATCCAGTCATGTTTTTCTTAAGAGGACAGGACGTGGTATCACGCGTTTCCCCCTTCATGTCTCACTGCTTTAGAACCACAAAAATCCTCCCGTCCCCAACTTCATCACTCCTCTCACGAATGCTTAATGCTGGTAGTCACTACGGTGCCGATTCAGATCTCAATACTATTGGCACCCAGCTGGATAATGGAAACATACTGAGCCAATTCCTTCAGGGCCAGAAAGCCAGGAGCCATGAGCTTCCTACAGAACTCCATCAGGAGGGAACGATTTAGAGACTGTACAGAGCTAGAGACTCTAAAATCATTAAGAGATGATGAAATGAACCTGTCTGTACCTAGTCGAGGAGGGACCGAGGACACAGCTTTTGCGCAATTAGCATGTTTAGTTAATTATTTGCATTTTCTTTGCTTGGTTGGTTGGTTGCTTGTTTAAACAACAGGACAAGTCAAGGGAAATTAATTTTTGCATTATTCCCCCCACTACTGTAGCCAAAACTTACTGTAATACAGTTCAATATGATTTTGTGCTGCAACATTCATTGAAATGTAATGGACAAGTGACTGACCGTAGGGATGGTTGCTGAGTGTGGGGTCACTCTCGGGGGCCTGCAGCTTGTAATTGAGGTAGCCGGCCAAGTCCTTGACCCACACAGAAGGGTTTTCTGGGAAGAGGTTCTGGCTCTTTTCCAGCTCCTGCTGGAGCTCTGCAACATCAAACTGCAGAAAACAGGATATGAAATAAAGAGTGTGAGCTAAAGAACCAAATGTCAAAACTTTGAAATTAGTCTGCTTATGCTAAACAACAGGCAGCAGAACAAGAAACTTGTTCAATAGCCATTTTCCCTTTAAAGCCAGTTTTCTTGCACTTTCTACAAATACTTATTCACCCAACACATGGAAATTGCATACTTAAAGTTCATGGCTGCACCACATAACGCATGTATGAACGAGCTTTTTCATAATAAAAAATAAAACTTTGAAAATATAAAATTACATAAAGAATGAACTGATAAAAGGATTTTAAAGAAAATGGTTAATACATTTCTAACGATGATCATTTGTACAGACAAGCCTGGGCTGTGAAAGTACTTCTTCAAACCATAAAAATAATGTCAAGATTTCTTCTACTGGAAATAAGAGATAGAACACAAAAGGTTGGTGTTTTGTGTGGAAATTATATTCTACAATCAAAATTGGGTGATGCGCCATAGAAGGGCAGAACGTTTTCTTCTAAATGTGATGCAGACAGATTAAATTGGCATGCTTACTGAAGAGCACCAATTAAATAGAAATCACGTAAGCATTGAGATGATTTGAGTTATCTGGCCTTAAGGCACTTCACACCTCAGAATCAAAAACAAAACTCCAGGAACAGTCTCTCCTCACAGTGCAATAAATTCAATTCGGACAGGACTGAATTGAATTGATGAATTTTGAGTTGATCAGTTCACGAAAAATTCCAGTGCATCAAGGCTACAGAAGATGCAGGAGAGCCACTCGAGTAACGAGCTGGGATTCCCAGATTTTCCTCATGAGAACTAGATGGAATTCGAGCCCTGGGAAGGACACTTCTCATTAGCCAAACCAACCTACCCAGAATGATTCTGAGAGATGGGTGGGACCCTAAGTAACATGGAAACCCACCCAAACATGGAGAGCAAAAGCAGGCTCCACACTGTGCTCCTTTTGTGCACATTCGTAATGACAAACATAATGAAAACAGATAAAGGGCTAAGAAGAATCACTTCTTACAATCAACCACGCATTATCAGAAAGCCACTAATTCCTGGCTAGAGTCTTAGCAAGCTACCTCCTATCCTGGAAGCACAAGGTCCAAGGAATGACTGCATCCTGATGAAAAGCCAGTTCATTTTAGGTTACACAGAGTTTCAAGACAACCACTAGCTCAGGAAGCATATCTTCCAAATGAGGGCAGAAGCACACAGGGATGGGGAGGAATATGCAAAATCTGTAGAGAAAGTGCCCCAGGCTAGAATTGAACACAGGACCCAAGAGCTGTGAGGTAAAAGCATTAAAACTCCACACCACTGTTCCATCACAGTTCTTCACAGCTATAAATTTGATAATGCACAGCCCAGCACGTACAGTATCAAGGCAGCAGGAGCTGATGGACCCAAACTACTTGGCCTGTAACCTGTAGAGTAGAGTCTCTCCTCTAAACCAAGCAATAAAAACATTTTGCTGCAGGCAAGGAAAACAAAACCACCTTTTTAAAGCACTCATTACTTTCAAGTCATTCTTATGCACTTGGACTTGAGAAACAAAGATCTAGGGGAGGAAGAAAAGAACAGGTTCAATGACATACAGTAGCACAGGTTATTTTCCGTATCATGTTGTACAAAATAAAAATAAAAAAACACCTTCCAATTCAACAGGCAGCTCGCACGTTAACAAAGGGTCTGCTTACCGCTTTCATAGCATCCTCCAGCGTTTTAAACTTCCCTGATTTCTGTCCTCCGTCATTCCCGGGGGATTTCTTTGTCTGTTTCCCCGAACTGGCTTTCTTCTGCTGCGGCTCTGGCGCTGGTACTGGGGGGACCTGCTCTTTATTCAGCTTCTTCCCCAGTCGCTCAAAGCCCTCGTAGATCGTCTCGGACATTTTCAGCGGGGCTGCAGTCAATTCGGAAAAACGGCAAGTGTTATTACTACATAAGTCTTGCCCAGGACGGGCCGCGTTAAGTACAGCCCGTCTGGGGAGGCAGGCGCTACATTTCGCAAGAGATGGTTGCAAGAATTCCAAAGCAAGCTCTGTTGCCAGATTTGAAATAAAAAACGTTCTAGGTATTAAAAAAAGAGGAACATTTTTTTCCAGTATAATCTTTCCAAATGCCAATAAGCAGGAAATATAATTTCACCATTGTCAAAAGAGAACACTCTCTGAAACCCAGCATTCCAGATTAATAAAAATAAACAAATAAATTTTAAAAATCTTGACAAAGAGCCTCTACAGACATTTTATATAAGAAAGTAGTCCAGCAATATTACCACAGGGTATGCATTACTTCAACAAACATTGACTTTCTAATGCATACAAAGTAACTAATCTTTTCCAAAGGCTTTTTAAATAATGGTTAACAAATAAGAACATACCATTTATCACATTCGTAGAAAGTTACAGTACATACCATAGCTGACAGGTTCTGTAATTATCCCTGCAGCATTCTGATATTTTATTTACCAGAAGCATTGCACACCGAGTTATACTGCAATACACTGCTCAGCTCAGCAGTTATTAAGCTTTTATGACTTTCAAGTCTGAGAATGAAGAGCTAGAGTGTATGAAACACAGCTGTAGGGAACTGTGAGTGACTTTTTGAAAGGTAAATACTCCTCACATCTTGAGGTGACCCATTTTTCCCTTAGTGTACTAATAACAGGACAGTATTGCTGGTGTTACCCCTAAAGCAGTCTACCCTATCTTGTGCCTTATTAGCGGTTTTAAGTAATTCAACAGAGATATTTTATTAGCTGGCAACATAGTTCTTAACTACAACTTGATATTTCTTTTAAAAAATAAAACAAATAATGAGCTGGTTTATATAGCACCTCTATAATTATCTTAAACCATGACAAGTGAAATCAGTCCTGCTACTTTACTTTGGAGAACAACTGTTACAAAAATGCAATACAGCATTTGTCAGCTCCACAATTTCACGTCAACATCTGAAAAACTGCATTTTTAGTCCTCCCACGTGTTTTGAGAAGAGCAGACAGAACATTACAAAGCAAGAAGGAAGCACAGAACAGACTTCCTGTGGGTAGCAATGAAGGTGTATATGAAAGCTCTTTGTACAACAGCACAAAACATCTCCAGTTCTACAAAGAGCCCTGACATCAACAACTACCTGTAAAGCAAAGACTTTCCCTGCCATAAATATCTGTAGTCTTGTTAACACAGAGATGTGTTTTTATACAACAAAGCAGCTCATCTTTCGAGACATCGAGAACAGAGAAGCCTTGAGATGCCCGTCAAGTTAAGAAAATGGTGTTGTGTTTTAAGACAGCCACTTTTAATTTTAATTAACCTTCATCATCATGTTTTGGCAAAGTAGAAACTATTCAAGACGCACACAAAAATATCTGGTCTAGGCCTAAATCAGTAGGTCTCATTACTGTCTGGAGCAGCAATGAAGTGGTTTACACCTTTGGATTTTTCCAGAACGACGGAGCTACAATACTCATTCACAAAGGACAAAAAAAAGTATTCTTTGGGACTGCTGGATATTGTGGGTTTAAATAAGGAAAGGGCTTGCTGCTAAAAGTGAAACAAATTTTCTGTGTGAATATCCCACGAACAGTAAGTGACCAGACATCTTCCACTTTTTGCTATGTAATCAATCAAATGTAGGAAATATTTTTTCCTCTGGATTTCATATGGCTGCAGCTTCCAGATCCATTTCACAAGAATAGTTATGCCACTGCATTTTTGTAACCGTAGCAATTTGCATATTTTATTATTAGAAAAGAGTGGTATCTGTGAGGAGTTTGTATGTGCTCCCCATGTTCACAAGAGTTTCCCTCCAAGTGCTCCAGTCCAAAGACATACTGGTAGGTTAAATGGCTTCTAGGAATATTCTCCCTGGTATGCGTGTGTGAGTCTGACTGCCCTGCAAAGGACTGGCATCCCATCCAGGGTGTATCTTGCCTTGCACCTGTTGCTCATCGGGACAGACTCCGGCTTCCCTGCCACTCCGAAATGGATAAAGCAGTTAGAAAATGGATTATTAGAAAGGAGCTACAACTCAAAGATGCAGTAACAAAGCAAACCAGAAACTTTCAGAAATAAAGGTACTAAAAGATTGCAGAGAGCCATAAATCTCATAAAAATAAGCATTACTTGCTATGAGCTTCTTCAATTCAGAAAACAATTCCTTTTAACTTTTTTTCATCATTAAATTAAACAATGCTGCATAGTTAAGTGTTATGCTTCAAAAAAAAAACTAAACATGTATAGCCCTTCCAAACAACTGTCCCCACTCTCTATTGTATATGCTTGAGGGAACAAAAACAAAACTGTTTTGAATATAATGCAAACAATATAGCCAGTGTCACTGAGACACATTTTCCTTAGTGTGAAATCCATGATTTATTTATTTCTGAATTCTTACCAGATACTGAACAAAAAGCATAGATTCGCAAATGAAAATTTGCTCATTACACTACCTCATAGATTCAAAGCAAGCAAACTTTGAAAGGAGCTGTCCTAAAAGCTCTGCAGTACAAGCAAATTAACTATACCGCTTCCCTGCTCTTTTTATATGATAAAGGAACCAGTTGCTACATCATCCTCCCCGAAAACAAACCAGATGAAAGGCAATTAGTGACGGTTTGGATTCTGCATTCAAAACACGTTAATCCTCATTACCTTCTAAGGATTTGTGTTTTGAATACTGTTCCCTATACGAAGTGTCTTTTGTGCACTGAAAAGGGATTACAAAATAATTGTATTTAAATTGTAGCCCAGGAGGCCGGTAAAACGTGTATTTACATGAAGACATTTCAGGCATCACAAATCTTTCTGCTCACTACCTATTTTAATGCAATTTACTTATTTCTATACAGGTAACCTGTTGTCATCACCTGTTTTCACCACAGAAGCAGCTGCAGGACACAAGCCTCGCATCTGGGCGAACAATAGCTCAATTAATTGGTACATAAATTCATGGTCTTTTTTCGTCGAGCCTCCATCATGAGAAAGAATTTGACATCTGCGTCCTTCTATCTGATCATAAAGTCATTACGGTGAATGTTACAGCCCCGCAATGTCTTGCTCTGAAAACGATTCGTGTAATACAGCTATTGAGCTGACTGACTAGCAAACTGCAAAACGCAGAGAAACATGCGGCGTCTCCGGGCAAGATCATGAGCTCCGCTTTCAACATGGAGGCGCTCATTATTACCGGGTCAGGTTATCATGACGTTTCCTCAAAATGAACATCTGGTAGCAACCACACGAAGTGGCCAACCTCTAACTCCTAAAAGAGGTTTCACCCTTTAGTTATCTTTTTTAAACAGAAACAAAACTCGCCCAGCTTTTCGCGATTGTTTTTTGACAAACCGGGTGCTATTTGCCCTGCCACCCTTCACAATGTACGAAACACTTATGTTTAATGCGATTGGATTTATTTATGCATTATACCCTGTTACTGGCATGTAGTACAATATTAATTTGATCCGTTACCGCTCCAGTAACACTGTATGACATGTTTTTTTGGTATGAATGTTCCCGGGGCCTATTTATAATGAGTTGGGGGGCAAAATAAGTTTAAACTCCAAGCAATTAAAATAAATCTCGGCAGCACAACGATGTACCACACTAAATACGTGTGGACCATCCGGTCGGTTCAAAATCATGCTGCCATTTCACAGCAAACAGCTAATGGGACTGCAAAACTCGGTTCAATGGGCATTTCAGATAATTCCGCTTAAGGGGAGAAAAAGGAACTGTCTCTCTTCACTTACGAGCTGGGTCGATCTTGGGCATGTTAGACTCGCTCAGAGCTTTCCTTCCAGCCGATTTCTTATCAGGTTGTTTCTTTCCTGCAATGTTCGGCTTCTTGCCTTTCTTTACGACTTCCCATTTACCGACTGAACCATTATTCGCTGCCGTAGCCATCTTCGCCCTTTCCGATGTTATCCTGGACTAGAGAGACTAAACTGGCAAGCGTGTAGCTGGGGAATATCGACTTCCACCCGTAATGTCTGCGCATGAAGAGCAATAATGGGCGCTCGGCTGTCGCTGTCTGAGGATTTAAATGTCTGTTTGCCACGTCTCCTTGCCATTGTGACGTCATAATGACTGTATTCTTTCAAAAACATTCAACCGTTATTCAGTGAGAACAGCGCCCTCTACATGCTGGCTACTGCGATTTCATGTCACACACAACTCGTTTTATTGAGAAGAAACATTTTGGGAGAAAAATCAAATAATTATTTATTCATTTGTATAACTACATTTTCTCCAAATAAACTGCAAGTATTTATATATTGCGTTGATCTGTTAACCATATACCGGTTTTGCAATCAGCCTTCTATAAGTTCATGTTTTCACAGTGATTAATTAAGCCAACATCATGCCTATTTTTTCAGTCATGTTATCTTGCAATTAACAACGTACCTGTTCTGTACCTATCATCGATCCACAGACTACTTCCCATTCGAAAGGATGATGAATGTATTAATTTTTCCAGTGTTCACCATACTGTACAGAAAGTGAACTGTATGTGTGCATGTATGCAATACTGCGGTTATTGGGGGGAAAAATGCTTCTGCTGGTCTAAATATAGAATTTCCTTTTTAGCTTGTTCGTGCCTGAATGGAAAAACGAGCATCCTGCAAAGTCAATACAGGCAGGGCCGTGTAGGAGCCGATGTGTGTGTCGCGTCTCGTCTGCTAATACCTAGTGACGGGTGCACTGAGACAGACACGGACGCGTGTGGCCAGGACGTGCTCACTGAGTTGTACGCTTCACGAAACCTCTCGCCTCTCTCTCTCTCGCTCAAGTTGAACTCGAGTTCAGATGTTGCGCTTTTAATTTGATAGGAGAAATATTCTCGGTAACAACTTCGTTTGGAAATAACGCCGCTCGCAATCTTAGCAAAGCGAAAACTCAAAAATGGAGCAGTGTTTCGTGTATACACTTGTACATGTACACCATATACCATATGCATGTAGGCATGATCTGTAAAGACAACAAAATACAGTAACACAGGATGAACTGTAAATGCCCCTGAATTTTGTTTTTCTGGTATCTGAAACCAGCAGTTCAATCTTCACTTCATCTTCTCCATGATCCATTTGTATCCTTTGTGGATATTTGGTAATTTTGACAGTCATTTTAAGATTACAAGATAAAAAAAATGTTTATCACATAACATATAGTAGTGCATTTATGAGCGCTTTTAAAATATTCTTGACATTTTCAACAAGTCAACCTTAACCTAAGCCTCATTCAACTAGCAGCATCTAGATTATTGTAGTTTCCTGTTTGTTTGTTTTTAATCAGTCATGATGGCAATAATTTGTCTCGCTGTTATCAGGGTGGGTGTGTGCAGTGACCTTGAAAGAGTCGCATTCACCGTCCTCATACATTTTCGCGAACGGGCAGAATACTACTATACTATATCATATCATATGTGCAATATGTATTCTAGGCTTCACAGTTGACAGTTGAGCTATAAAGTGACTTTGACAGGCCAGTCAGGTAAAGGGAAACAAAGTCAGACACAGAAACAAAAGTTTCCATGCCAAAGCCAGAGAATCAAATGTCAAACATAGATTACATCAGACTGAAGTGTAGTACCTATCGGTGTAGCCTCCTGAACCACAAGGTAGCCACATGGTAAATTTGTGAATGCAGAATATTGCCACCCACTGAGTCTCTGGAAGTATGATGGTGCAGTGGTTAGCGTTACTGCTGGGGCTCTGCATTCAATTCCAACCCTTGGGTGCTGTCTGTGTGGAGTTTGCATGTTCTCCCTGTATTTTTGTGGGTTTCCTCCGGGTGCTCTGGTTTCGTTCCACAGTCTAACGACATACTGGTAGGTTAATTGACTTCTGGGAGGAAACTGGCTCTGGTGTGAGAGTGTGTTCAAGTACCCTGTGTGTACCCTGCCTTGTGCCCGTTGCATGCCAGGATGGGCTCCAGCTCTTCTGTAGTTTCAATTTGGAAGAAACAGCTAGAAAATAGATGGATGATTCATGGCAATAGTACATTACTAATGCCTGCACATTACAGTGCTACAGCTGATAAAAGCAAATAAGAGTCCTAAAAACATTTGACGTCTATATATATATATTTCGTTATAAAAGTAACCCTGGGCTGAATGGAATGGTACCATTGAGATGGTTTTCATTACCAGGGGTATAACAGGATTAGAATAACTCTCAGATCTTACGTTATTGGTATAGTTGTGTATCAAAAGATGCAGTTAAGAAAAGCTGGATGTGCAGCTTGGCCATCAGTTCTGTGGCACAGAAAACTGACACAGAAAACATAGCTGCAACGTGCTCTTTTTTACAGGGCAAGGACATTACCCAAAATCACGAAGCAAAACATGGTCTCTTCCTGAGCTCTACCCAAACAACTTCAATGTCTCTCTCTATAAACAGATGGGCAGTTTAACCATTTTCTTATTCCACAATAAAAAAAGCCCCTGACAACAAATGTTATTCAGCATTGGCTGCTCAATAAACCATACCGTGGTTCTTTTAATGCTCAGTGTATTTCATGGCAACTAATTAAAGAGCTGATTCAAATAAAGTTACCAAGAGTCAAATGAGGAAGGAAAACCTGAACACAGAGTACACCTCCAGGATCAGAAGTGAATAGTGGAGGACCAGGGACTGATAGCAAGTGAGAGGCCCTAAATACACTGTGTGAACAAAGTGTGAATGAATTATTTGAATGTTTTCATTTTAGTAGTACAATTTATGTTGTAGCCAGAAGTGTCGACATTTGTAACGTTCAAATTACTATTCTAAATAGTAAATAAATCTTTCAAGGAATGGTGTGGAGCTTTAGAAATTCCTAGAGGAGAACAATCCCTTTTGCTTGGCTGCTGTCTCACTTGTGAGTAACATTTTTGGTAACATTTTCACATTTGAAGATTTGAGGGAGGTTTATATAATTCCTTGATTTTGATGAATTTTATTTCGTATCAGATTGTGTGTCTCATGACAAATGCAACAGCTTCACCCAATACAAGAGTCTATCCCAGGAAGCAACGGACGCAAGTCAGGATACACCCTGGACGGGTCTCCAGTTGATCGATTTATTTTCCTTTTCTCTAAGCTTGCATTGTACTTTTTGTGTTCTGTGTTTAAAAGTTTCTGTTTTACAAACTTCAAAATTCTCACACTTAGTTTCAGGAAATAATACACTGAAATATGTTGGGTTTTTTTTTGTCATTTTGAAATATCTGCGCTAGTGTACGGAAAATGCCCATGCAGTGCACTTCACTGGGGATTGGTATAAATTATGATAGTATTATAACCCAGTTCATTTTGTTGATATGTGTAGATCATAACAGCAACACACTGTTGGAGTAACAGCTCATACCTTCACCAAGCACTTAGGTTTTATCGTTGTATAAAGGGATTGCGGATATAATTGTAAAAAATGCAAATTCACGCAAAAGATGGATCTGGGAAAACTTTTAATTCCTTTGTGGGACACCAGGTGGCAGCATTTACACACTTCAATTTTTCTTTTAATTTCTTTAAAGCATTTGCCTTCAAGTGTCAAGCGCTGAACACCAACGACATCTCCCTGAAGCATCTCTGATCCCCAGGTCTGTTGTAGCATTGACACTGTGACCGACAGTATCTGGCAGCTTTGAACACATGGGGCCCGGGGCACCTGGGAGCTTGACTTTGGAAACTTTTCATACAGATTCATCTTAGAAGCAAATCTGTTGTAATGGCTGCAATCCAGATCTATGTTACAAGTCAATTCAGAAACACCAAGTGGTATTAACTAGAATAAACATGGATCTGCAATCAGTGAAGTAAAAAAGAAAGACTTCTAAAGATTCAGGACTACAGACTTGTTAAATAAATGTATCCCCTATCACTTCCATCACAATTTCTCATTTTAAAGTTGTACTTTCCCCTTGGATCAGGACTTTGGACAAACAATTTGGTGTTCTCAGCCTTATTGTTCATTCAGATTCACTACCTCGTGAGCGACAGATGTATCCATGTCCCCAGACTCATGTAATCAGCGCTGTCTGGGGTGCTGACTCAGATGACCTCATCATATACATATTGGTTTAAATGTTCAATCTCATCCTGGAACAAACAGAAAAAGCCACTTAAGAGTGGAGAGATGGAGGCACTTGTGAAGATGAATCCTAAGGTAGTCTGGCAGTCTGGAAGAATCGGAGAATAAGATTTCATCCTGGCGGCAGGAAGAGTCTGATGATGGAGGATCATGTGTTTTCATTCACATTTAAGCCCTCCTCTGCTGTTCAAGCCTGTGGCTCTTACGTTCCTGAGATCTGAGTCTACTGGGGCCAGTGTCTTTACAAATTGCAGCCTAACAATGCAGCAGTTTATTGAAGGGTTGCAGGAGTAACTGCTGGCTTAATATAATCACAGGGAGATCCTGGCCAGAGTCCCCACTTTGTCAACAATACTGAAGTAAAGGTCCCGCAATGGCCAGGTAGATTAACTTAATCGCTCTAGTTCCAGAAAAAGGTGATGGTGCTAGTTTTAATGAAAAAAAAAACACTACCATTTCTTAAATTTGAACTATTTTCTACCATTTGATCTTAACAGAAGGTGTTTCTCAAGTCTAAAGTCTAAGACAGTGAGTTATGCTAATTACATGATTTTTGAGTTAATAGCTACACACGTTTAATTCACAATTGTGAACGGCATACAAGATTTCAACATCTTTTGCATCCTCTTAATATTTACCTTGACAGTGCAGCTGATCACCAGTAACCTCTAGAATTACGTCATTGTAATACTGATAGTATTACAGTTTTTAACCAAACTACCTGATTCGTTTCCTTTTTTATTTGACCACAAATTTGATTTGAGAGCACATGTTCATTTACAATGGTGAGACAGTCTAAAGCAGCTTGTTCAACAGTACAACAGCAGTGTGCCCATCTGCTCTGGAGTCCAGATCACTAACTTCTGCTCCAGAAATGTGGGAACTAGTTCTGTAAGTCAAAGTCAGTCTGACTTTTCTGGTAGTACAGGATTAAGGAGTACGAAATGATTCCAGTATTCAGTAACTAGAAGTGAAGCACTGTGCTGTAGGAGGTGGGAAACAGCTCTTACTGGGCTGTTTTAGAATCTTTTCAGAAAGTGGACAGAGAAATTGAAGCAGTAGTCATATGTTCCAGAGCAGCGCAGAAGCAGCGTCTCCCAGCCCACGGTTGCCCTGGGAAACCGGAGCATTCTCACAAGGCTTACCACTGCGACTGGCCTTTCTTTTGGCCCCTTCCTGCTAATCACCAATCAGGACTCGAGTTATCCCATCATCCTTTCCCCTCTACAGTTCAGAAGCGCCTCTGTTGTGACTCTTCATTATCTTTCACTGGCGGTACTGCCAGCACGCCTTTCCACCCCACCCCCCGGCCAGTTCTCTCGGGCTGACTCTTTGGCTGCTTTTACCCCGAGCCGTCCACTTCCACCAAGAAGCACAGACGTTTCTCAAGCTGCCACAGCTGCTTCATCTGTCCGGGATCTTCTCTGCACCGAAGCTGATTTCACTCTTCGCAGTCAGATTCCTCTCCGGCTGCTTAATTCTCGCTGCCTACCTCCATCTATGAGCAGCTTTATTCACCTGGATTTCCAGAGCTCATCTTGCACTGTTTCTGCCCTGCTACTGGGGTAGCTTTCACTCAAACCAGTCTTTCCCCGTGTTTACAACAGCGGACTGCCTTCACTCCCTCTGGCATCCAGGTCCCATCTCGGGCGACCTTTATCTCTTTCTCTCTTTTGTTTTTGACGGCTGCCTTCCAGGATCCCAGCGGAGCCTTCCTTGTTTCTGGGATTCCATCTGGGAGCTCTGTCCCCGACCATGCTGTCCGGGATACTCTTAGAGGAGCAAGAGGTCACGTGAGGAATGGAGATCGGGACATGATTCGGGCCCCGTCTCAGCGGCTGACACTCCTGGCTCAGTCTTGGGCATGCCTGTGGATTCCCTACAGCGCACTGTGGCCTGGTCTTGGGAGGGGACCCCTCTAAGAGTGTGCTTTCCATTCAGTATGACATTGGAGAGACCACCCCGATGTGAGTGTCACGCCCGGCTTCCTTGGTGAACGCCTCTCTGCCTTCCATTGCTCCCTGGGGCTGAGCACAGGTCTGGATCTGGGTAGCTCTCCTCCTTTTATTTCCCCTTTCACTCCTGACCCACCTTCCAGTGCGACAGTGGAGCCCTTCCTGTTCCTGGGTTCTGGTTCTCTCGGGCTCCGTCTGAGAGTTCTGTCCATAGCTGTGCTGTCCGGAGGCTTTCAGTAGCCGAGAGGGGACCAGTGGACGGGTCAGAAGCGGGGACCCGTTTTCAGCAGATGACTATGTCGGTCCCGGTCCCAGTGGTGCCTGGTATTCCGGTTCAGTCTGTATCCAGGTGCTTCCTCGGAGGGCTGTCTTCCAGGAGACCGTGCTGACAGCATACGCCTGGGCTGAGCGTGTGCGCCTTGATTCGACCAGTTCCTGGGGCCCTCCGACTGGACCGCTGCGACCTCGGTTTCCTGCCCGGCCTGGGAGATCCGACCCCTCCGCAACGAGAAACCTACTGGATGATAAAGCACTGCCCTGGCTTTCCCCGGTTTTCCCTGCACTTCCCTTTCCCGAGCTTGCCTGTGTAATGGGAGCCGGTTCTGACTCCTGAATGTGTTGTTTAGGACCTTACGCAGACGGTATAATCCGGAAGTGACTGGAGAAGGGCAACAGGGAAACAAGACAGGAGCAGTACGGGATGACTGACAGGGGGGAGTGAAGTGACGGCAGTGTTCCGGTGGCGCAGGCAAACAAGTCCAAAACAATCCTGAAGGGGGAAACAGGAAGGATTCCAAAGTCCATTGCCGGGAAGTCCATCTGAGACTAACACAGGAACAAGGAAGTAGGAACACGGAAGGGTAAAACCATAACGGAGCCAGGCGCTCCGAGCCCCGGACTCAGCTGGTCAGGATGCCAGGGTGAAGCCTATGCCATCAGGCCTTTCCTGGACCCGCTGGTAGGCGGGCTTCCGGGCGGCCATCTTCCAATGGTGAGCGCAGAGCTTCGGAGGCACGGGGTTTAAATAATACACAAGGAACAAGGGGCAGGTGAACGGAATTATGAAACTAAAATACAAAAAAGGGGTTGGAGAGCCCATCTAGAGGAGGAATGATGATTGCGACAGCCTGCAGCCCTGGCGACTCCAGCGGGCTGTCCTCCAGGTCAGCGCAGCCCCCTTCCCTGGGAGGAGCTCGGCTGAAGGAGTCCGCTCTGAAGCTGATGAGAGAGACGCCCCAGTGTCCCAAGCTGCCTGGCTCTGGTTGGTGGACCTTGGTGGACAACTTCGCTCAAGCCAGGCGCTACGCTTTGCCAGCCTCCTTTCTCTGCTCAAGGTGCAGTGAGCCTTCCTCTCTCTGGTCGCACCCTAGCCTTTTTTCATCCTTGCTCTGTCGGCCCATACTGTTTAATTATCACCTTAAATCCCATATCACTTTCCCTCTCTTGTTCTGGAATTCCTCATCCCTGTTTCTTCGGACCTGGATTCTGACCAGGCACACTTAGGCATAGCCAGGCATAACAGAAGCATTGTAAAGAAATGAAAGCGAAAAATATCGAAGAAAACAGAATTTAACATTCACCAACAAGTGACGTTTTCACAGAACTTTTCAAACCTTGTTTAAATCTTGTAGTCCATTTATTTCTCTTAAGAAATCCAAGGAAGGAGCATCTTTTTGTTTATTTCTGTGTACACTCACAACGAGTTTTAGAATATCTTGAAAAAAGGTCCATGAGGCTAAATATTTTCAAGCTACAAGCACAACCAGCGCAGACTTGGCTCCAAATAAAAATGAGAAGCATATGGGGCAGCCAAGTGAAGGAATTGGACAATATTATTTCTAATATTGATATTACATTTATTTTGACTTCCACTTCTTTTCCTGGAAATGAAGCTTCGATTAGGTATGTATAACATAACTTTGTTTATGGGATAGTCTTTTTTTAAATAATAAAATAGTTTACATCGTTTTAAATGTATGAGTGGTTTATGCTCCAACGTAATAGGTAGCATTTTAAATAAACTTTTTACATGTTTTTTTTGTTTTTAGCTTATTTCTAGATTTAGAATTTATAGACTGTAACATATTCTTTGTTAAAACTTTTCCTTGATGGCTAAGACCTCATCACAGATATCTGTTTATATGTGTTATATACTGTACAACACATTCATATATATAACACTATTAACACATAAACATATATTTATGTTTAGAGTGCTCTAATTGTTGCTTTGCAGCCTTTGAGGCCTGTGCTTGATTCTGCACTGTCAAACATTCAGTACGGAGTTTGAATGTTAAATTCAACATTTAATGTGTTAATGTTAAAGGCTCATATGAGTTTTTACTGGGTGATCTGGCTTCCTCCTGCCTTTCAAAGACATGCTACCCAGGTGAACCGGTCCTTCATAAAATTGTTATTTGTGTGCATGGGGGTGTCCATCCAGGCTCAGGGTGAAGTACTGAGTTACACCCTAGAACGTCTTTGCAGATCAACAACCTTGAACTCCCTTCTCTGTTTGTTTTTCTGGTGATTTTTGCTTAAGTGCAGAGGTGTTTTTGTAAAGCTTCTGTATTCAAGCAGCATTGGTCTCCCAGTATTCCCAGCACAGATACACATCAAATGTCAATACTTCAGGAAGATGAAATAATGGACATTTCACTACCTGGACAGGCACAGGTTTGGTAGGCATGCTGTTGGTTTCCTGTCATAAGAATCAGATGAAAACAAAATGCAGCAGGGGTTTGTGATTAACTTTGGATTGCATAGTTGAAATGCTTTTTTCTGAAAACTTTTGATAGAATTTGCTACAGCCTCACTTGAGGTAAAATATTTTCTTTGCCTTCACTCATTTAATCTTTGGAATGCTTTCTGAAGTAGGGAAAATCTACAGGACTGCTGCAGTACTTAAATACCAAAGAGGCCATTTCATCATTGTGAACAGCAAAGAGCTACGTGCAGGAGCCGATGTGAAGGAGCTTTAATATCAATCAAAACACTGATCTTACAAGCCAGTCTTGCAAAATGCACCCGCAATAGGGCAGCTTTGAAGAGAGCATAAAGAGTTCAAAATGAGACTGCAAAACGGTTTGGGCGAAAATGCTTTTCACACACAGCATTTAGAGAAGAGTGCACAGATCTGTGAAATACTGTTTGTGAAAAGAGAGGGAAAAGAATTCCATGAAAAGCTGGGTTATTAATTTACAACTTCGGCAATCATACTAAGAGTAAAAAAGGAATGTGTGAGATGGACAGACAGACATG
The DNA here is from genome assembly GCF_055471065.1 of Atractosteus spatula. Taxonomy (NCBI): domain Eukaryota; kingdom Metazoa; phylum Chordata; class Actinopteri; order Semionotiformes; family Lepisosteidae; genus Atractosteus; species Atractosteus spatula. Next base: position 32,818,206 of record NC_142707.1, read on the forward strand.
AGTGATCAGAAATTACAATTGTAATGAGGAAGTGAAGATGTTAGAATACAAACCCATCTACATGTTTTCAACAACCGCATCACAGATTACCCTTGATGTGACTACTCCTTCCAGGTGGAATCAGACCGTGACAGACCAGCAGTAATTAGGGTAGTAGTTTCATCTGACTTGCCACTATTGTGTGTAAATAGGTTCACATGTGGTGCATTAGTTGATTGCCGAAGTGCTGAAGGCCACACGCTCACATGGGGCTACTTTAGTTTTTATTTGATGTATAAGGGGACTCAGAGTGATGGTGGTTGTTGGGTTGTTAGGTTTTTTGTGTATATTGAAGAACTTTGTTAGAATAAAATCTCCTTGCACAGTCTTTTCTCATCCATGGTGCTTCTTCCACATGCTCAGTCCTCATGAGCCACTGGCTGAAAAAAAGAGCTCACGCCGACTTTCATTTAGTATGTAAATATAATGCAAATACTATTAACGCGTTGTCATTTTTCACACCAGTTTATTATTTAATAAAACTTAAAACAGATGCAAGTTTTGCACACCATTGTTATGGCCACAGAATTTCAATCAGACAGGCAATGTGAGAATGTGTGTGAGATGTCCAAGGTAGATGACTGTGGAGTTTGATCGTATAAGCAGCAAGGGTTGAACTGCAGTGTCTACAACTTTGTGCTAGCTTCTTTCTTAATCGTCCCAAGTCTTTCATTTTATACGCACATTATTCGCCTCATCACGTTCAAATGAGAACTTTCATGTCAATTAAAGGTGTATACAATATATTAAAAATCAAATCCAAAAGGATCGGAAAATAAAAATAGCAGCTAAACAATTCTCAACTCTGAATTAATGCAACACGTTCGATCCTCTATGATGGATTAGTGTTTGTTCATTTCCAACAGGCCTGAACTCTGAGAACTAGATGTATTGGCTTCTCTACTTGTAACAACTTCAGCAGTCCCTTTAGTTAGTTACATTCTACTGCAACACCACAAAAGTGCTCCTGTACAGTGATCATCAGGGATAAATATTGAACACCCTTAATATCCATGTTTTCTTAAGACTAAAATGATACAGAATCCTGGCTACTTCCTGACTGAGAACCATCTCTTTAAGAATGCAAGTAGTTTTATAAAAAATATATCAATCCTTCACCAACCATCTATAACATTCACATGCTCATGGGACACATGTATGGAAAGAGGCTAATCTCACAGCATATTGAAAATAGCCTTCCATTATTATTACGACTGCCATATTTCTTATTTTTAAGATAGCCCCTGCCCCCCCCCAATCTAAAAGAACAGAAACAAACAAAAATAAAAATTCTTCATGCTGTCTCTAAAAACACAAATAAGCCATCAAAAACAACTTGCAATGTATTAACTTGTCATCACCATCGTTCGGTCATTTTTTGTTTTCAGTTGATTACTGTTAAAACAAAATGCAAAGTGCAAGTAAAGTCATTAAGAAAAAAATATACAAATTAAATATCTTTTTGTTTAGTTTTTTTCACTATAATACAGTCTCAGTCGTAGAGGGACAATGGGATGGACACAACAGTGGAATCTGTATGAAGAGAGGGAGTATGGTGTCATTGTTATGCTGAAGGCCTTTTACAAATTCCAGCACATCCAGAATAGGGTTAAAAATCAGAATTGCACAGGCCAGGCAGCAGTCAGATTCAGGAGATTCGTCTCTTCTTTTACTTTGAATTATATACAGCTTTGTTCATTATCTTACCCCACATTTGTATCATTTGTTCATTCAGTAATGTTTTTTTACACCATGCTGAAATGTCTAGGAATCAGTCACTGTCACTAATATGTGTCTGTGTGGGAAAAAGCTGTACAACCTAGGAAGTTATTATGTAGTTGTGGGTGAACAGCGGGGGTAATCTCATGTTAGAAGACAGGGGAGAAAGGAAAAGAGATATATAGATAGAAGGGTCAGGGAAAGATACAGAGAGAAAGGTGAAAAGAAAGACCAGGATAAGGCAGAAGTAATGTTGAGTTTAATATTCATCTTGGTCCTCGTGTGGTTGTTCGTCAATGTCTTCATCTTCTGGAGCAGCAAATCCTTCCTGAAATGGAAAGCACAGAGTTCCATTTAGAGGGCTCTGGGACCTAAGACAGAGTGCACTGGTTTTTCCAGGGCTCAGCAGTACTAACGGGATTTGTAGGTCCAATCTTTGATTTAATTTTGAATGTGTTGCGTTGTACCAAATGGATCTGCATTCACACGAGCTCAGTTTTGTCTCACGGTTCTGATCATCCTTTCAGGCAGGATCATTCAGGCTAGATTATTCTAAAAACATCAATGAGCTACATTTTAGTTTACTGAGCTGTTTTGTCTCAGATGTCTTCTGACGTTCCTTTTAGACAGGATCTTTCAATTTGAAGGAACCATCTTAGCGTTTCATTGAAACCAGATCCCATCCTGCTTTTTTCGATCCCATCAGTACAACTGACCCCAACACAATCTACATACATACAACATAATATACTGGCCCAACACAAAGACTCCTTATACCCACCCTACACCATGCACAAAGCAGGCTTGAAAATGACACAATGCACTAAAGTTTCATCTTCCTTTTTTTAAAAAAACCTCAACAACACTACCTTAAATTCAACATACAGGCCCTATTCTCCAATATTTGCTATAATATTTAAACAAAAACAGGTGGTACCCTTGTGCTAGTCAGTTACAGTAGAAGAGCTCTATGTTAAATACCAATAGGATATTGGCACAATTTGCATTCCCAAGCCTAAATCATAATCTTTGTGGCAGATTTTGACTTCCAAAAAGCAACTTGCCAGTAAGATGGGGATTTGAAACAATTTCAAACCACAAACGTAACAGAATGAACATCCAGGCATTTAATGACAAAATGCAGATCTGGTTTGCAATTAGCCTCAATGCGCCCTGGTTGTAAACTGGACATCAGATTACAAACTGATATTTTGCTACTGGAATTTCACATTGTTGATGGACAGTGGTTTGAACACATTGGAAAAAAGGGCCTGAGTGTGTGCTGAAGAGACACAGCTATTGTGTGAATCGGTTTTCTAGACAGAAGACTCTCTAGGAAGAACTCACCCAGGAACCAGAAAATATCAGTTTAGCATATCTGACGTAGAAGCCAGTTTCATCAATAAAGTATTAACCAGAAAATTCACTGCTAATAATAGTAAACATGAACATACATGCTGTGTGTTCTAAAGTCTACGATCAATGCCTTTTTAGTATGGATCCACCTCTATTTAGCCAACAAAAATATAGATCACTGAAGGACTTACAGTAGTTAGTCGAGTTTTACATTATTATACTACAAAACACCAATTGCTACAGTTTTTTGCACTTATAAACATAGTGCTCAATGGCAAAATGACAAAAATATGAAGAATGAATACCTTTGCTGTAGATATTTAAACTACAGCACCTTATTGTAGTTTAATTTTTTTCAGGGCAGAATTAATGTATAATAACCTGTCAAACTGTAAAGTATGTACTATATATGGTCTTAATTTCATATGTAAAAATCAAGTAGAAACAATCCAGTTTGTGTATCAACGGTGAGAGTTTGTCTGCTTACCTCTCATGTTCTCTTGACTACTGCTAGCACGTAAGATCAAATGCTTCTAACAAGTCATGATCACTGGAGCAAGAATTGTAATGGAACTACAGGAAGCTATGAGGAGGGTCGGACAGGTACCTCTGTAGCGTAGAGAATCTCTATAATCCTGGAGATGACTGGGTTATTTTCACTTTCATGTTCCTGGCATATCAGCTCGATGTCCCTTAGTTTACTGAAGTAGAAATCTCTCTCCTTTTCCAGACCGTCAACTGTCAATTTCAGTTCCATTAACTGGAAAAGAGAAAGGGATAATGATTTCCCTGCATTCATTTGCTTTCTTTCTTTTCACCATGGCTGGGTGGTTTCTTGTGTACATTTAAACTGTATACTTTAATTAAGTAAAACTTAAAAATGCTAAGCAAATGCTGAATAATACACTATTTTTAGTCAGCATACTGTATTTATGGGATCCATAATAAATTATATGATTAAATATTGGGATTTAGAAATAAAAACACTATAAGCACTGATTTATTTTAAAAAATGCTCTACAAGTTCTGAAAATACTATTCAGACATTTTGGAATACAGGTCCTTGTATTAATGCACACTTATTCAAGAGGCTGTCCTCTGTTTTAGTCTGTTTTAGCTCAACTGTGCGTTGTTTCATTAAACAGTTCCAATTAAAATTCATTAAATTATCATTACTGCCACTTACTATGCTATTTGGATTATGCTTTGCATTAAAAAAAATAATATAGGGAAGTATGTCTCAAATAATTAGTATAGATTTTTAAATAAGTGAAATAATGCATTGCATGGCCATTTTTGCAGAATGTTAAATGACACATTTAGTCTTCCTTAAAGCATGCTGCACCTTGCTAGTGTCTGCAAGCAGAACTTATATTTAACTTATTTATATATAACTTATATTTATAACTTAAATTATATACAATCTTCACAAAGTATTTATTTATCATAAAGTGGGTTTCTTGGCTACCTCTCAAGGAGATTATTCTTTTTATGCACCACAAGAAAATCAAGACCTACAAGTATGACTGTGTTGACACTATAAAATCTGGAAAGTTCTGGGTTCAGAGCTGGTTGTGGATTCAAATCACAATATGTGTCCCAAGGGTGCTACTGTTGTATCATTGAACGTGAGTGAGTTTTTAAAATAAATGACTTCAGTAAAATGCCCAATACAAATGTAAGTTGCTTTGTCAGCCAAATACTTTACATTAATTTAGATGTAGAATAGGACGGATGATATATGGAACTTACAGAAAACAGATGGCAACAGCTTATAGATATTCTCCTTGAAGCACAGAACACATTTCTCTGACAAGTAAATCAAAGTCAGAAAAGCGGTGGGCCAAATGTTTAAATAAATTACAAGGACTATAAGGAGAAAGCACTTTCAAAAAGAGCAAGACAGTTAAAGAAAAGAAGTACACTGATCTGCAAGCACAGGTTAAAAAGGATATTAGAATGACCCGAAGAGCAGTAAAAATAATGTTCCAAATAAGTCGTAGAAGTATTTTTCAGTATTAGAACTGAAAAAGGATAGTAATGGAGGAAGTAAATATTTCAGAAATAAAGTTGGTAATCTTTTGTCTGATAAGCCATTTACAAAACTCTTTCAGCAGGCAGGGAGACAGGGGTAATATCCACTGATTGGAAGTTGCTGATATACAGAAGCATCCATCCATAAAACATTTTGACAAAACAGAACTAGTAATTATCGGCCAATACATCTTCTATAACATGGAAGGATATGGAAATAATCAGAACTGAATAAGACAATCATCTGTATAGCAATGCCAAAGATTCCAAAGAAAGATAAGGATGTAGCCATCTCTCGATTTGCGAACGTAATTTGTTTCAGGAATACCGCTCGTAAGGTGAAAATTCATAAACCGAAAATGAAATGGCCTCTGACTAGTTCCCGAGTACCACATAAATGTATACCAATAATTTACTTGGATATTTTAGTATAGTACCATCATTAAAATAAGAACAATCACACTGATTTATGATAATTATTAGCTATGTAACCAAGAGGCATGGTGTCACAGTGGTTAACATTGCTGCCTCACAGCTCTGGGGTCCTGGGTTCAATTCTGGACCTGGGGTTCTATCTGTATGGAGTTTGTATGTTTTCCCCATGATCACATGTGTTCCCTCCAGGTGCTCTGGCCAAAAACATATTGGTAGGTTAACTGGCTTCTAGGAAAATTGGTCGTGATGTGAGTGTGTGCAATTGTGACTATGTGTCTGCCCTGCGATGGACTGGGTATATACTGCCTTGAGCCCAAGGCTTGCTGGGATAGCCTCTGGCTCCCCTGCAAACTAAATTGGACAATGAGGTTAGAAAAAGGGTGGATAGACGGATGCAGAAGAGCAAAATTCCAGGAAATCTTTGCACGAATGTAATATTTAAATTTAAAGACAACTGTAACGAAACAGTTCTTTCCGGACCCTATGCGGACGACACAATCCGAAGTAGTGAGGAAACAATTGGGAAAAAGGTCATGCACGAATACGGGGATGAAAACAGGGGGGCGTGTCCAAAGTGCGCTGTGCACGGGGGAGGTGTGGCCAAGGCAAACAATCCAAAGGTAATCCAGATGGGGAATCCAAAAACACAAGCATAAGTCCATGGCTAGGCGATCCATCCAAGAGATTAAAACCAGAAACCGGGTCGGAACCGGCAGGGGGAACAGGAACAGAAACTTAAAAACATGACAGAACAAGACTCATCAGGACCCGGGCTCACACGATACGGAAATCAGATGCAGAGCCCGGAACTGACTGAGTGTCTGGCTTTTAAGGGGAACGGGAAGGAGGCTGGAACAAGGGGCAGGTGCACAGAATTAAGTCCAAAGTGAAAAGAGCCGGAGCGCCCTTAAGGAGGAGGGACTACAATCGTGACAACAACTAAATCATTTATCTCACTCAGTACCATTTAAAAGAACTCAACTGAATCCCCTCGCCAAGCCATTCAAGATCTCAGTAAAGGGTTACCTGTTGGTTGAGCTCCATGATCTGAGCGTCTGTGTCACTGCCACCATTTCTGGCCACGGGAGGGTTCTTTCTGATGCCCACAGATGGGGTTGTGTTGACGTGCCTCTGAGGTGCAGGCATGTTCTTGGGTGCTGTAGGGGATGTCCTCTGGGGCACTGGACGACACACATCGACAGATTATTTACAGCTGATTTCTAGTTGGTTCTTGGAGGGAAATGAAATGCTAAAATGCTTAGTTTCACTGCATGCATTAAAAGGTTGTTTTTTTTAAATTTAGTCCAGCAAGCATAGCAGAAACAGGAGAGGAGGTTTCCAAAAACACAGGGACAACTGGACGTGCATAGCCTATTCTGCAACAACACACTCCTGTGTTTGATCAGTGCTTTCCAAAAGATCTAGGAAGTGAGGCATAAATGGAACACTAAGTGTGGAATTGTCAGCGTATAAGCATGTTATCTATTAAAAATGAAGCAAGATTTGTAAAACGTGCATTGATATTAGGAGTTGTTCAGAGACTAAAAAGCCAGAACTAATGCAATTTGCATCTGATCTACTAGAAATGCTGAATTTTGCTGTCGAGCACCAGGCTTTGGAGCAGTCAGAGCAGGGTAGGCAGAGCAAACTTTATGACAAAACAATGCAGTTTCCCTATAATATTCTGATTTTGGATACAGCAACATTTAGGCATGTATACATTAAGTGCAATGTGCCTTTGTATCTCAGCAAAACTGTCACAGCACAAAACTACTGCACAAGCAGAAGTGCGGCGCTTTTGATAAGTGGTTTGATTGGGACAAGACAAAAGGTCTGTCAGGCCAAAAACAGAAAAGCCATTAAGCTAATGTTATCTTTTCATTGGGAATGGCAGTAATCTCTTCACCTGATTGCTTTCATTGTTACTGTACCCCTTCCTATAGGTTACATCCTTTGATATGTTTGGGATGAAGCAGTAATTTCAATAGGGCAGCACTGCTTCTTCTACGTTTTCTTTCAAAATTAAACGTGAAAAGGTTAATCGGGTGGCATTCCAATATGCTGTTTAATCATGGAAGGCTGAAAGTAAGCAAAATGGTGTCAGAGATAAAATAATATTTATTGCTCATAGAAGCACATGGATGGACAGGGCAGAGGCATTCTGCAGGTCATCCGCAAACCAGTAGCCAGAGCGCGTTCTTATCATTTGGAACAAGCGTTGCGTGAAAGACAGCTGACATTTAACCAGTGTGTTACCTGGAGTGCCATAAGGTTTCTTGGGTTTGTTGAAAATTTGTTCACCTGGATTGGGAGAAGGGGCCACATCCTGACCCTGTCTTGCCAGCATAGGGTCATAGTCCTTCCCATCATAATTGGCATCAAACAACTTCTTGAACCACTGCACAAACTCAAAGTTGTCCTGGAACTTTCCTTTTACTAATTTTTCTACTGGAATTATCTGAAAGGAATTAAAAGGGGACATTCTGAAATGGCTTGTTATTGTTAGTACAGGACTCTAACAATGAATCCAGAATGCTCAAGTGTAAAACAAGATACTGTAGCAGTACACAGAATTTTCTGTTTTCCAAGTGCCCATGTTCTGCTACTGTATCTTCTGACATTAGTTAAAGAAGGCTAGGCAATAAAGGAAAAAAAAAGTTAAAATACTGTTCTAGCAAACTTAAAGAAACATACAACTTCAGATAGAAGATGAGAGGATGAGTACATACCACTTATTTCATGAGAAAAAGAGACCTTTAATATCGAGTTGTTCCTCTAACAATAAATACTTTATCAGAAGTTTTCAGCCCTCTCTAAAGTCTCCTTTTTGTGTGAGGTATTGGTGAGGTATTTTTTAATTCTTTAACTTCAGAAAGAGGATCGATGGATTGACGGAGATGATAGTAAATGACTGTGACCGGCCTACCTCTTCACAGGTGCCTCGTGAGGCCTAAACACATGGAAATAACAATGGACAGCCAAGATACCTGTGCTAAGAGAATTGATTTAACAAATGTGATGATCTCACCACACAAACGTCTCCTTTTAACTAACCCACACCAACTGCCACAGTGAGTACCAAGCTATATAATTATATTACAAACTAAACTAAAGTGGGAAGCACAGTAGATCAGTGGTTAGCATTGCTGCCTTGTATCACTGGGCCATGGATTCAATTACAGCGCTAAGGTGCTATCTGTGTGAAGCATGCATGTTCTTCCCAGGTTTGTGTGGGTTTCCTCCCACAATCCAAAAACATACTTTGGCTTCTGGTAAAACTGTCCTTGGTACGAGTATGAGCGTATCTGTGTTTGTGTCTGTCGGCCCTGTGATGGACTGGTGTCCCATCTAGGGTGTACCCTGGGTGTTCCTATTGCTTGATGGGACAGGCTCTGGCCCTCCCGTGACCCTGAATAGGAAGAAGTGGTTAGAAAATAAATGGGTGGATGGACTAATCTAATTTAATCTAGATTCACCACATGTAAAAATGTGTTTCTCAGCCCTTCGCCAATTAACTAATGAATCAATGCATCATAGGTGAAGCTATACAGTATATACACACAACAGAAACTCTGACCACTTCTAGTGGCAGCTGAAATCACTATCCTCATTACTGCTGGTCTGCCACAATAATGTACCTCGGAATTTGTGGCTTTCACCTCATAACTCATTATTTTTCATTTTTAAGGTCACTAATGATTGCCCTTTCAGCCTTTTAAGCACTTTCAGAGTTTGTTCATTGGCTTAGGAAAGAGAAATGTGAAACCCTCTTTAGAACCAGTTACTTTTGTAACTCTAACACTTGTAGTAAATAATTTAAGTGGCAAACCTAAATTGAGGTTATCTTGACAAATATTGACAGGTGTATTATAACTTTTGATAACGTTTGAGTGTGATTAAGGTTATATTGGAGAGCCATATGGCATAGAACGAGTCATTATGAGAGAAAGTTAAAGACTGATGTACTATTATTAGACTAAGACTATAAGACTTTAAAATACATTTCTTTTTTTTTTTACCAGCTTAAGTGAAGAATTACCAAATGTATTTGTACAAAAACACAATGTGCATACAGACCAGCAAACTGCAAACCTATGACATACCAAACAGAAAAATCAGAGAACTGAGAAAAACTAAACTACTGAATTATTACTGATTATTTTAATTTGGTGAATAAATATATCTTTTTTTATCAGCATTCACCAGTCCAGTGAAATGTCTTGATACAAGTAGTGTTGGCCTTATAATAAAATCCCATTAGACTGTAGAAGGTCTGTTAGCGACTACAACCCCGTTGACATTAATGGGGCTAAGGAGCTTGTTATCATGAAGAGAGTTCTCAGTGGATTGGAAAGGTTCTCAGTCCTGACTATCTCTCTGGTAAAATACAATAACATGATTAAGAATCTTATAAGCAAATGCAAGCCCTATGACCACAGACTCTTGATTTACAGTACTGTCACTGTCAAGAAACCAATTCTGACAATCATATTTTGAGGATTGTACTTTACTATCAGTGCCTATTTTGGTAAGGTTGGTTGATGCTTTTAGGTCTATTGTGTAGTTCACATTCTTTTAAAGCTATAAAAACAATTCCAGTAATCTGGTTTCCCTTCACATGTAGCAGTTTGATATTTGAGCACAGTTTACATTTCAGGTTATGTCTCAATAACTCAATAAGGAGACTGAAAGATTTGTTACCATACTTGATTAAATACAAGCGAAGGCCTATTCCCTTATATTAAATCAGCCCTTCTATGGTTGATAGATCTCATAAGGTAATGCTATTTTGCTTATATATTATTACTTAAAAAATGTTCACGATCATTACTTTTTATACAAAGTTTGTGTAATATGTTCAGAAATTTGCTACTGTTAAGACTTGGATTTACATGGATTTGCTTTATGTATTGTATCTATCGAACGCAGTAATATGAAATAATAAATACAATAGCCATGTTTGCTGAAAACATACAGTAGATGGACAATTAAACACCAAAAAAGCTCTGATTTTCTCCTTACATGGTTAACAAGGTACTGTATGTTTCACATATCTCTTTCAGCAGAGGATGTCAATTTATCAATTAATGAACGCATTACTAGCAACTCCAGCTGCCATACATTGGGGTTGAATGTACTAGGGCTGAAATGAAATACTTGTTAAATGTTTCATTAATAGTTTGCTAAATGTTCACATATACTGTAAATACAAAGGATCTAAAACCGGGCCTCATAAATCCGAGGGTCTGGAGTCCAGTAGGTTTTCTGTCTCTCTTTAAATTGGCAGCAACTGAAGGGTGCAAAGAAAAGATCGATTGGACCATCCATCCACATTCTAGCTTTATCCAATACAATGTCGCCAGTCCATCACAGGGCACACACAGAGTCAAAGACACACACTCACACCAGGGCCAGTTTTCCAAGCCAGTTCACCAACATGTATGTCTTTGGACTGCAGGAGGAAACCAAAGTACCCCGTATAAACACACACAAAACCGTGGAGAACGTACAAACTCCACACAAATAGCACCCAGAATTCAGAATTGAACCAAGGGCCCCTAGTGCTGCAAGGAACTACTGTGCCACTGTGACACACTCAATTGGACCCATTCATCTAGCTCAATTCATCACTGCTCCCTGTTGAAGTGTGGATTATAACTGTATTGGAAAATCTGCTGAATTCTGGACTGGAACAGAATAAGGGATCAAATATTTTTTTCTTCCCAGCTCTTCTTTTTGCATCTGTTTCAATGTTACAGTTACAGCTGACAGAATGACAGGAATTGAAAATGAAAGCTGTTAGGAGAGCTTTGTTGTCAATTCCAGGAATAAGTAGAACAGTGTTTTTTAATAACTTGACATAAGGATGGCAACAGGTTAGTAAAATAAGGGTGACTGGACAGGAGCAATTGCCTTTAGTACCACAAAAATGACACAATCAGCTAAGGACTCAACTCACTTTATCAACACTCATTTTCTTAAAAGCTGCCTGTAGTACTTTAAAGTTGTGTATGTACTCATGTTCCAGCTTGGCTTGGAATTTGACTTTCTTCAGGTGTACGCAACCGGGAAAAAGCATGTCCATAAACTGGCAGTACGCAGCTCCTGGAAAGAAAAAGAGACACGTCTGTTAAAGTACACTAGGTTTTGTTAAATACTGGTATACTGTATATACATTTAAAAAGTACTTACGTAAAAATATTTTTTCTCCCTCAAAAGTGCTATCAGAGCAAATCTACTTTAAGAATGTGGATTTTACACAATGCTGAATTTCAGATCCAGGCTGCTTTTTATTTCTGGGGAGGCCCAGTACAGCCCATGGAACCCAGACTGAAAACCCCATCTCTACAGCAAACCAAATCCATGAATCAGTTTTGAAGTGAAAAGAGAGCACACTAATTCTAACGCCATGTGATGTCTCCTGAAATGTAACACACGGGGCTATAGACAACTGAAAATCTGCATAGATTCTGAACAATTCTCAGTCAAGGTTTTTTTTTGGCATTTAAGACATTGAAAAAGAATTGAACTGCAGATCAGTTTTATTAATTGTCCTTCAGATGAGAAATGTAGTTCATGAGTAAGATTTCTTAAAATATAAGCTATAATTTTAAATCTATCCTATGTCTAATCATCACTTGACCAAGCTAGCATAGTTAGAAGTTAATTGTTAGAAGTGAATTGATCCCAGAATCTCATTCAGGTTGCTTGAAAGAAGCCAGGGTATCAGTTTCAACAACATGGGTGGAGAGCCTGACCCAGACTCTTACAACTCTAAAATGTTGTGATAATGTTTCACTCTCTTGTTTTCTGTATGGAGACAGGACACAGAATGTTACAGTACATGAAATAAAGAGCTTGTATATTTTGGACAAATAGGGACAGGAACTTTTTTTAAGTGAATGTGTTGATTGAAATTGTTAAAAAATAAGTCAAAAGGTAAAGAAAGACACAGTATATAGTATATGCTGTATGAACATTTCTCATACAACTCTGTGTTTTGGGCCTGAAAAAAATGTTATTTGTGATTTGGCGGATATTCAACAATAACAGACGCCCCTTCCCCCATATTAATCTGTTAAAATGAGGGTTTACTGTAATTAGTCACAAGAACTTCCAATTTGTTACTGTATATCACATTGTTATTTGAGTTTCTGAGTGGTGATTGGTTAGCATACTTAAAGACATGATGATCTGTCATGGTAGAGTTGAAGAGTGTGCACTGCCACTCCGCCACCTGACAAAGACGAAAAAGCAGGTAAAGGCCGAGAAAGAGAGAAACCAACTCAGACACACGGCACAATGATTTGAGGTATCGTCTCTTACTTGTCATTCACTGGATATTGATTTTTAATTAGCAGACCAATGTAATCTGGAAGGCAGCTAGGCTGACCACTATGCCATCAAAATGCAGACTAATAAAATCTGTAGGTGATGCAAGAATCAATATAACAAGTGGAGATGTTGTAGCAAAATGCATCATGAATATGCTTGAGCAGTACTTCTATGTGAGGTTTAAGGTTAGACGAAGCATGAACAAGCACTTAGTTTGATTAAAAAGAAGAGGAGGAGAGAGTGGGAGAGTGCACAGGTGGATCCAGGTTTTACTTTTAAATATTTATTCTTTCAGTGCACGCAATGACCGACCCTGTTGGGTTTCTCAGTTTTACCTTCGCGATTTTAAAATCTACACTTCACTCGTCAGTCAGCAGCTCAAACACTGCAGATGAAACTGGCAGTTTAAAAACGTATACTTAACAAAAGTCAAAGCACTGCCTACAGTGTGACTGATGAGATAAATATAAGTAGCTTTTGGGCCACCTGCAATGCAAACTAGCAATTCAAGACCTTACCCATTAACAGGCACTTTGATTAGTTCTCATTAACACAAGTATTATTGCTAAGCTCCATGAGCTCTGCCAGTGGGGCTCTTCATATTCCTCACTTCATGTTAATTTACAAATCATTCGCAGATGAGTTAAATACGCATGTACCTTTTAAGTGCTGTTATGTTGTTCTCATATGCAGTCGGCGGAGGGAGGGACTGTGTAGGTCTAAACCTTACTATTGCTCCTGTGAGTAGTGACTCATCACTCATTCGAGTAAAACTCAGAAAGAAACACAAACCAGGATAGAGGATTGTGTAGCGTGTGTAGCAGCAGCAATATAGTGAAATGAGTAGTGTCAGGGATTCAAAAAAAGCTGACGTGAGGAGGTAAATTACGAAATGTTCTTGGTATCGCAGCCTTTTACACAAACCTTGGTTTTAAAAACTGCATATGTAAAACTCCTAGTTTTTCAAAGAAATAGGTTTTAACATACTGAGAACAGACAGACCGCCACTCTAGTTCAGATGTGAATGTTGTAGTTTAGAAGAGTAAAGTAAATTTGCAAAAACAGGATTACATTTTTTTAACGTTTGATCCTAAAATAGTTTCATGAACTGATTTATTGATAAATATAAGCTTGGCGTCAAGGTGATGCAGTGACAAGCACTGCTGCCTCGCTGTGCTGAGGCCCTGGGTTCAATTCTGGACCTCTAGTCCTATCTGTGTGGGGTTTGTATGTTCTCCCTGTGTTCATGTGAGTTTTCAAGGGGTGCCCTGGTTTCCTCCTACAGTCCAAACATACAGAGCAGTTAAACTGGCTTCTGGGAAAACTGGCCCTGGTGTGAGCGGCAGTGTCTGTGTGTGTCCTGTGATGGACTGACATCTTGACCAGGCTCTGGCTCCACTATGACCCTGAATTAGAAGTGGTTGGAAAATAGATGGATGAATATAAGATCTGATGAAGATATATAGGGGCTGTGAAGTTCAGAGTAACAGCAGATTTCGGTGGGCTACTTTGTGCTTCTCACACTTGAGTACTGTTAAGAGATTTTTTTTTTTACTTCTGCTCAATGAGCTCAAGTAAGGTAACAGCACTTTTATTCAAGTAACACATTTGACTACTTTTTGCACACCTGGTTCCATACTCTCATAACCCTTTGCGTACTTTTTTGGAGAAAAATGCAGAAAAGGGATGTTTACTGGCCTGATGGCCTGAGCCATGTATAGTTGTCCTACCTGAACACAGCTGCTCCACCTTTGTGTAGTTGAGTTGCAGGGAGTCATTGACCCACGCCAGCATATCATGTCGGCTCAGGTTCTCGATGGTCACAGACGTCGAATACACATTCACTGCCATCCCCCAGCTGCAAGACAGCAGACACACTGTTGACTGACTACTGCACACTGAGTGAAAACATGACCTATAATCCTGACATACGAAACAATAGTCTGCTTGTCAGTGATGCATAATGAATGCACTGCATTCAAAGACCAATAGAAGCAAAATAACATGAACTAAATTTGTTTAGGGTTCTATAGATTTTGTTATAATAGTTTATAAAGGCACTGTCAATATAGTCATAGAGTAAGGACAGTCTGTAATTTTAAAACAGTTGTGTAAAAACTAATTCTGTAATATAATTCACTCCTGGAACTAGTATGGCTATTGACGAGCTATCAAATATACAAAAAATGAGAAGTCCATTTACGTAAAATGATCAATCTGAAAAGGTACATTTGCTCAAATTCAGGCTGAAAGAGAAAAAAAATGCACAGAATACACATTTTTCACAGTGTACTGACAGCTTCTTGCCACCAGGAGGAGCCATGCAGATGTAGGGAACACCAGTGGATGCTTCCAGAAATGAAAAGCAATGGTGCTGTAGCAGCACAGAATCCCAGTCTGGGTACGACCTGAGTGTTTTGTTTGCGTGTGTGTAAATCGGCACTGCTTGTGTAAAAAGGATCCTGTGGCGCTTTGAAAAATGGTTACCCTCCCATGGATCCAACTGTCTTGCAGGCTAAAACGTGCAGCCTGTGGAGCTGTGCTGCTGATCTCAGCACTGCTGGGGCTCCTGCGCTATGAGAGGGAAGAGCTGCTGTCCACTACAACGCATTTACAATCTAACTTTGAACAGACACCAGTTGTGGGAGAAAAGAGGGCCTCCTGAATGACGTAAAAGGCAATCCAAGAAAATGTTGGCTGATGAAATCATTCACAAAGAAATGTTTGCACATCAGGGGTATGTTTTAATAAGTGATGCTGAGCCTGCTAACCAAAATCCAGCAGCAGTAAATCCGCATTACACCTTAGTTCAGCCACCAGTGTCCTGTTAATTAGAGATTACATTAGGGAACTAGAACAGTCTAGGCAGCTCTACACAAGTCTACTAATTGTAACAGACAAAAGTCAAAACTAATAGTGGACAATAACTTTCACTGAGGACATATCTTCAAGAATCTTTAAATCTTTTTAATTTTAGAATTTCAAATCATGAAATCCAAAAACCACAATAAAACTGTCGTCATGATACAGTGATATACTGTATAGACAGTACACTCTGATTATGATCACACTATGATTTTCTGTGTACTGTTCTGTTCTAGTTTGTTCTTGTGCGTCTGGACTGTGAGTAACTCTTGTATTGTATTGTATGTATTGTACTATTATTATATAATTCGTTACATTGTGGCTGTGTTGTGTGTGTTAAGCTGCTGTTGCACTGCAATTTCCCTCACGGGATCAATAAAGTATCTATCTATCTATCTTCTATCTATCTATCACTCACAAATATCCACAAATATACCGAGTCACAATGTTAAATGCATTTAGAAGAATTTTCCTACATGAAGATGTGTACCTGCAACACGGACAATATCATATGCTTGACCAGTTCTTGTGAAATATATGGCTTGTAAAATATTGCAAATGTAACTTTTTTTAGAAAACAATTAACAATTGAAAAAGTTAAGAGAGTGCTTGAATAGTTATTAATAATTACCAATATGTGACGGCTATGCTAAGGTCACATTATGTCCTCAGAAGCGACATCGAGTTTAGCTTTGCTCAAAACCAACCCAAAAAAGAAAGGTACACACACAACCCAGAGTCTTTATGCCACAGACATACTGCATAGGTATTTCTTTGAGCAACACAATCAAATTCAAACAAGTGATTCTGGCTTTAGGAAGAGCCAGAGAGGAATATGAAGAGTGTTGATGACATTCAAATCCTAAAGTGGATTGCAAAAAGAAATTATTAGAGCAAAGACCAAATGATGGCAACAGATATAGACTGAGATACAGAAGGTGCAGGTTGGTGACAGGGGACAGAGACAGCACTGTTGTGGGAAAGGACAAACGAGCCACAGTGGATTCTTTTATGTTTCTCTGAAAATCGATTAAGGACTCTGCTAAAGCACTGGAGCTGCTTGGGAAAGGATGTGTTTGTTTTCCCTCTGTTGGTCAAGGCTTTCAACTCAACCCTTAAAAAGAAGTTCAGCACAAACAATGTCTCATGCTGGTATAAAGAGCTAGATTCCCTTAGTTTTAGAACACCATATTTATATTGGGAATTACTATACAATTTGGCTACATAACTTTCAATGAACTTCAACTACAGTGAACTTAAAATTCACATAATCTCTGCTCTTAAGTGTGTATGGAACACAAAAGAACATATTTTCTGTGGCGTGCACTTTGTCTTATGCCTGTGACACATGTGATCCAAACTGTCACTGAAATAACCTGGTAGATGATTAATACATTTGTATGTGTTCTGACTACGGCCAAAGATTGCAAATGTATTTTAAAAATTCACAAAACAGATGCTAAAACAAACAGTATACAGAGTCTGCCTGAAAAAAAGCAAACATTTCCTCTTCTTTGAGAGGACTCAGCCGATTTCACAAAAAATAGCAGACCAGCATTTGACTGCATAGCTAGGACAAGAGAACTGAAGTCACACCTACAATCACAGAAAAGAATATGCACCAACAGATATTTTGTCAATAACTTCAAAATACGGGAATCTGACTACTATCTGTGACTATTTTTTACATTAAAAGGGAATGCAAAGAGAGAAAAACTCAAAAGCAAGTCTTGACCAATCATATTTCTTCTTCACTGAAACACAAAAAGATGTATTACTTTTCATTTCAGGAATGTAGTTTTTACTGCTCAAAATTAAAACAGAACTATGGAAGAGCAGGATGAAAACATCATGGCAGGCACATAGATAAAGCCAAATCCAGAGAGGAGACTTTACCCTCAGTGTACTGGTGAAATGGGTGAGTACTGGTAAACTGATAAAAGCACTGGCACAACGCCCACCTCTTCCAAACATACAGTAATCATCGATGTGACCCACCTTGCTCTACAATATCGTCACAATAACCTCCTTTCACATCTCAGGCTCAGGGGGATACTAAAGTCACAAACCGTTAAATAGCCACGAAATGTGAACACAAAACAATTAGGCTATGCACCAAGGGATTTTCACAGAACATCCCTCTCACATCTACAGCGTCTTCAGAAAGTATTCACCGACCCTGAGCAACTGCAAATATTAGGGCAAAATATTACAAAATATACTGAACATTTGTGTCATTTGGACGCTGCTGGAATCCCAGACCCTGGTGGCTAAGGCTTGCTTAGTCAAAGTCTGGGTCCGGGTACTCACACTTACTGTAAACACTTGTTAATAATAATCTGTGTATTTGGTGTGCAGTTCACTAGTCTTGTAAATAAATAGATATTCTAAGTTATCACCTGTTCGTCTGCTCTGAAATCACACTCTGCCAGGAATAATAATAATAATAAACTTTATTTTATATAGCGCCTTTAAAGGTGGCTTCTCAAAGCGCTTTACAGGATGACAATAACAATGAATAAGAAGAATACAACAATAAATAAGAAGAATACACAAGATAAGAATATATGGTTTGTGTATACAATATATAAGAATACACAAGATAAGAATAAAGCCCTGTGATCACATTTGACTTTTCCTAAGTAGACAAGTAATTTTACATGATGAATTTGTCTGTGAAGCTAGCTGAAGTCAGGACCTGATTTCTAATTGTAATGCTAGCTTGATTAATTTATTTACACCGCTTATTTATTACAATTGGCATATACAGTAAGACAATTGCAAATGACTATCCCAGATGATTTGGCAATTTGCAATGCTATTAATTGCTAGATGTGAACAAGATCCTCTAGAAGTCAGAATGTAATTTACCGTTACTGTAATTGAGTATGTTGTGTCACCTGGTGTTTTGAGAGAGTAAAGTGCTTACTTTTTAACCTTTTTAACCTAACATTTAACCTTATGGAATTGTATGTGAATTGCTAAGAATAGGGGAAAAATACTTAAAAAAAAACTAATATAATGCTTGTTTTATCATGATTATTACAACAACAATCTTTTATTATTTTGCAGAATTTCACTCTAGTTTTACTGGTGCTGAAGAATTTGACAGAGGACAGAGGTGCCAAAAAGTACAAGGAGATAAGGAAATGGAGGTAGAATTGGAATGAATGGAATCAAGGGTGAATCCAATTGTGATTTGTAACCATTATCTTTGTGACAAGGACAAGTTGTTTAATATTGTTTTGGAGTTTATATAATGTACATTCTAAAGTTAAAAAGGTGAAGAGGTTCAGTTCAGCAAAACTATTATCTGGCAACTTATCCTCTCTCTCAGGTGTGTGACGATGTCTTTCTGTCTATACTGTGTCTCTATGACCTACTCTTAAATTCTTCTCTCAAATTTTATTAATGATAATATTTCCTTGTACTCTACAAAGTGTGTTTCATCCCAAATGATCTCACAGTTCTTAAAAGACTGCAGGTGATATGTAAGACACAAAAGATAAACAGAAACCATTTATTTGTCAATGAAGTCTTTTTTGTTCTCCTTACTGTATATCTATCATATGCCAAAAAGATCAAGAACTTTTAAAATTATTTTCATTCGATTTAGCAATGGATGATAGCTCTATAGCTTTCTCAGTTTTCGTATTAATTTAATCTTTTAGTACACCTGCTCAATTTACATGTTATTCATGAAACTACATGAGTAGTTGCATGAGTTAATAGCATCACTCCTTGTTGACACTGTCACACAGATCATACATTAGATCATTACTTTTTCTGGCACGTATTTTACCTAAGCTTCAAAAAACAACAACAACAACAACAAGTACATTTATACCGAGCTTTATTAAAATGTTTTCAGTTTCTTCAGTAACTCACAAAGCATATATTTTTGGTAAAATCCTTAACAAAGCCTTCAACAGATTGCATTAAAATAACGCAATACTTTGGCCTAGAATAAAGTAATTTTGCAGAGGGGCATGCAACTCACATAAATGTCTCCTCATTAATTAAATTGAGCTTACTGTAGCTCCTCTTGTCACCATGAATCAAGTGTCCACTGAGGAAGCATGAATATCGATAATCAAGCAGGTAGAAACAACATAATTCTACTTTGATTCAGTCCGATAGCAAGCGGCGCATGGCCAGCAGTGTCAGCTGTTTCTTCAATCTGCCCTGTGTCAAAATGAGATGCGATCCTCTCTTTCTTGATTTCAGTACAAGAAAGGACATAAGCGAAATCCAGACATTCTGCATGTTTTCTTAATATCCTACCAAGGGCTGCTTCTTTATTGTGAGCTGTAGTAAAGTAAATTGTCGCAGCAAGTCAGCTCCCTGTAGTTTTCTTGGTCACAGAGTCCTCATTTTCACTTGGACTATTGGATATGTTATTTGTTCCATATCCACATTTGTTGATGTATACACAGCCTCAATGAGCCACCGCCTGTACTTTTTTACATGCTTATATTTTTTTTATTTCTTGAACCAAGTTATATGGTGGCACAGCGGTTAGCATTGTTGCCCTGCAGTGCTAGATCCCAGGTTCAATTCCTGACCTACAGTGCTATCTGTGTGGAGTTTGCATGTCCTCCTGGTGTTCACATGGGTTTCCTCCGAGTGCTCTGGTTTCCTCTCACAGCCCAAAGACATACTGGTAGACTAATTGGCTCCTGTATAAAATGGTGCTGACGTGAGTGTGTGTGTCCCACCCAGCGTTTACAACACCTTGTGCGTCTTGCTTTTCAGGATAGGCTCCAGCTCCCCTGAGACCCTGAACTAGAAGAAGCAGTTTAAAAATGGCAAGATATTACTTGAGCTCATGCACCATCATCAAACACACATCTTACATGAATAAATTCATCACTGATGTGGTCTTTTGACTTGCGGTGCTGTACCACATCCAGTTTTTTTAAAAGGACCAAAGCCCTATTTTGCCCATATTTTATGACCGAATGAACAGGTAACAGGTTTATTCCATGCTGAAAAGGAAAGAAAGGCAACACAACGTTTCGGCTGTGGAGCCTTCTTCGGATTTGGTATAGGTATTTGCTCCTTCTTCACACGTGAAGAAGCCTCCACAGCAGAAACGTTGTGCTCCCTTTCTTTCCTTTTCAGCATGGAACAAACCCGTTACCAGTTCCTTTGCAGCCTACGCATGCTGATGCATATAGGTATAGATACCTATATATACATATATTTAAATGTAAATTTAACGCCAGTTTCCAAGTTATGATTTTCCCCTTTCCGGCCCCACTACCCTCATTTGCATTTACCCTGACACACTGTTTCTTCAGGTGGTGTGTTCAAGGCTTCACAGAAATAACCTTTCATTTCCTACAAACACAAATAGAGTCTAACAAGTTCATATGTTCTGCCATTTGCTTTAAGGTCTTAAGAGAACACTACTTACAAATCAGGCAAGGCTACATTTTCATCTAGTGCACATTAAAACCACATACATGAGGGAAAAGAAGCCTTTCAGTTTCCTGAGGTTCAACGAGGAGCGAGCTCAGGCCACTATCCACGGCTCAGCACCAGTCTTAGAGATATCATTAGCACAGCGCCCACAGCATGACAAAACCATGCTGAACTTGCACTCGGCATGAAGACATCACCTTGTAATATAGCCTGAACAGCTGCCACAAATTAACACCACACCACACAGCTAGCAGCCATATCACTCTGCAACTCACAACTGCCAGCCCACTGCAGCTAAGCAGTTGTGAGCCTGGTCAGTACCTGGATGGGAGACCTCCTGGGGAAAACTAAGGTTGCTGCTGGAAGAGGTGTTAGTGGGGCCAGCAGGGGGCGCTCACTCTGTGGTCTGTGTGGTGTCCTAATGCCCCAGTATAGTGATGGGGACACTATACTGTAAATGGGTGCCGTCTTTCGGATGAGGTGTAAAATTAAAAATCCCAGCGTGTTTCTCGAAAAGAGTAGGGGTGTAACCCCAGTGTCCTGGCCAAATTTCCCATTGGCCCTTACCAATCATGGCCTCCTAATAATCCCCATCATTACTTCATTACTCTGCTCTCCTCCCCATTAATAGCTGATGTGTGGTGAGCGTTCTGGCGCACTATGGCTGCTGTCACATCATCCAGGTGGGGCTGCACATTGGTGGTGGTGGAGGGGAGTCCCCTTTACCTGTAAAGCGCTTTGAGTGGACTGTCCAGAAAAGCGCTATATAAGTGTAAGCAATTATTATTATTACTTACAAAACCAAAAAAAATGTTTTAGGCCAAGACAGAGCAGAAACTGTTTAAAGTCTAGGTACTTTATTTTGTCAAAGTGTATAAGTTCATTTAATTGAATAGGCTTAAAGTATCAAGTAATGTTAATGGGAAAAAATAGACAAGCTTTTTTTACATATAGATGTTTTGTATCATGTGGATGTCTCTAGTTCTCACTGAAGTTCCTGAGAAAGCACAGCTCTCAATAGAGCCCAGTAAATAGGAACTATAGGATCAAGGTGCTAATTGATAACAGTTGTCTACAAAGATCTCCAATGCCAAAGACGTAATCAGTTGCACACCTGCAAGATATTTGCAGACATTTATTCCAAATCTGCACAGTACACTTCTCACATTTGATTTTTTTTGTTAAACTTTTTTCATCTGGGTCCAAAGGTTGAAATTGCTGTTCTCTCTTAAAAAAGAGAACTATGATTGGATGCACATGTTCATGCTGTACTGTGTGCAGCAGTGCCGCATAAGACTCTTACAATTCATTTTAATTTTTATTTTCATTGCTGACCATTGTGTTTCCGAATTTAAAACTAGTTTCTTAATAACGTAATCCATTTCATCTGTTAGAGAGAGCCTACAGTGAGATTTGTAGTGAGATTCAATTTCCATGTCTAAGGCTCTGAAACAAGGACTCAGTAGCCACTTTTTAAGCCACAGTCTTAAAAATTGCCAGCTGTATTTCCCTCTGTATGCAGATTCTTGTGTTGGAATTTGGAAGACTGATTTCTGTTTCCATTCCAGTCCTAGGACAACAAATAAAACTATTTATCACCAGTCTTCCTTGTAGTGATTGAGCCCTTTCATTTGTTGTTTTACAAACGTCTGTACCACTGATCTGATATTTCAGATCTGTATTTACTTCCTTATGGAATCACCAATTAGGCCTTTCTATAGGGGAGGGAATCACCAATCACCTTCACAGCCCTGTGTACCAGCTCAGGAAGAATGAAGCCTGAGACAAACATCTGTCTTACTGTACAAACGTGCCAGGTCTTCCTCCATTTATTCATTCTGTAAGTCCATCCCACAGTGCTGGCAAGAAAGCTAGCTAAGCTTTGGACAGAGGACAGATGCAGCTCTTACATTAACACCTTAACTTCAGAAGTGACTGACAGACTACAAGGGACGACCGTGCCCGATACACCAAAACCCCAGTTCACTCAACCCTGCTGATTCTTGGCCAATTACACACCCTTGCTTTGGGGTCAAAAAGGAGTCACGACAAGGATCAACAATGTCAGGATTACAGTGTCAATCTGTGCTCTGACTGGTTGAACTACGTGGAACCCGGATTTCAGACTATGTTTTTGTTTATTAGACATTCATGATCTTGAATGTTGTCAAAAACAGATGTGCTGTGAAGATTAAACGTCCATCTGCAGCTCTGAGGCAGGAGAGCTAGCCTGGCGTTAATCCCTCTGAATCTGATTTCCAGAAGCTGAAGGAAACAAGGCTCAGCAGGGCTCCGGTAGCTGCTGCAGAGTTGCTGTCCCACTGCCAGCACCACTGCGACACTGCTGAAGAGCTCTGAGACACTGAAGCACTCCTCACCAGCGGGCATTTGCCAGCTCAAACAACATGGGCTTGGTAGAGGATTTTAGGGTCCTAACTGTAAAGCAATTTGAAAGGTCAGGGTCTTAGAGCACTCAGTATATCCACAACTGTGATACAAAATATACTCAAATACAATATAATTGTCATTTTTCACATTGTGTATGTCATTATCTTTAAATCAAATGTCATAAATCATAATGTATCACTAATTGCACTTCCGATGCAACTAGAATGTATAAAAGCATGGAGTCTATATAATATTTTGTTCTTCTTATGTTTAAAATTATTTCTAGCATATTCTACATCAAACATAATGCATGCAAAAGTAGCTAGAAATATACAGTCTGAGACAGACATGTGACCTGGGTGGCATGGTAGATATCAATGCCAGCTATGTGTGTCTGTGTGTGGAGTTTCCATATTTTCCTCCTGTATGTGTCGGTCTTCTATTTCCTCCCAGAATCCACAGACATGCAGAGTTGTTGCTCCTTTAAATTGTGTCTAGCCTTGAAGAACAGGTGTAGCACTCCCTCCTCACATAAACCGCAGTCTGAGGTAGCTGTTTTACAGACAGTGACCTCATTTGGACATGATAAATGAAGGATGGAAAATACATTATAAGCAGAGATCTTCTTAGGGGGTTTTAGATTAAGCACCATAGTTTACTTAACTGCTAGTAAATTGCAGCTATGAAATACCTGCTTACTGATATTGGATACATAGTGGTTCACAAAGTGATACAAACTGAAATAACTGAAATAAAAGTCACATCAGCAGTCCTGACTGGTACTGAGCAGGCTCAAAGCCAGGGAGCTCTGGCGCTGTCAGATTCAAGACCCACTGACATAACCATTTCTGCACATTTCAGCTTCTCCTGTCTGAGTTCTTGCAAGCATTAGACACTCTTCCTCGCCAGCACACCTGGATATTGAAACAGGAACACGTCCCAAAGCAAAGCAGTGTTGCAGCAGTGCAGCAGACAGAGCAATGGAAGTCAGAAGCAATTTCGACAATGTTGCATAAGGGTTGCTTTGTTCTTGACTAAACCAAAGTAGTATAATTACAAATTAATGCAAAATAAACAAAGTAACAGACAATAGTATCCCAGTTATTTGAGGAAAAAATGTTAAAATATTGTTTCACAAATAATGCTAAGACTTTAAAAAATGCAGATTGAAATTTTCCATTAAAGTACAAATTTAATTACTGCATTAAAGTCTGAGTTGCCAACTCTCCTCTGAATAAGGACAGAAGTTTGCACACCCTACTTTACTTATCTGTGGAAACATTTTAAGCAAAGATAGATGGTAGAAAAATAAAATAAAACTTCATTGAATAGTAGTGCAAATATGACTATTTTTGCAAACATACCAAGCTCAAGAAAATAAGCTTTTTTTACATATATAAAATAACAAAAAACATTTCTTTGACACAATATAAATACATACAGTAGGTGCAGAAATTACTGTGGTAAATGCTTTTTGCAAAAACATCCGGGATGTCCAAAAACTGTATGCCCTCCCTTTTATAGTTAGATCAAAACATCTCTTTTGGGGGTGAAACAATTTAGCTTAAAAATACGTTCTGTCATGAATTAGTCTACTTCTTATGACAATCAAGAATAGATAATTAGTTAAAACGGTGACTTCATTATTTCTTTAAATACGTCTGAGTTTTAATAACGCTATTTTTTTTCATGTGTTTTACAATAAGACTAAAGCAAGGCATAAAAGGGAGCTCTCCTCTCTCCTTCCACTAGAGTCCGTGGCGTTTCGAACCTCCTGTCCTCCAGCCCCCGCCTACCTGTAAGCCCGCTCCTCCCGGACGGCGTGCTTTCGGAAAGGAACGAACCTGCCGCTTTCGTCGGGGCTGCGGCTCCCGCTGGGCGACAGGAGGGGGGATCTCGTGGGAGCTGGAGTCATGTCGCTTTTCGGGGTACGAAACGCTGGTGCAGTAACGTTCCTCGGGGGATGACACAAGCAGCTCCCCCAGATCTCACCGACTAGATGCGAGCCCCCGGCTGCCCTGAGAAAGCTGCAGCTGCAGCACAGTGGCTCGCAGACGGACTGCGCTGCCACTGGGTTTTGAGGTGTGCTGAGTGAACTGGAGAAGGAGGAGGTGCCTCCATCTCCGAGTAATCACTCTGGGGAGCACGTATTAAACGCCAGCTTCTAACCCGCCCGCATCGTAACATATTTGTATAAAAAACTAAAATCTTATTTTCAACGAGAAATTTAGTTAACTTGTCAGTCTGAGCTCTTAGGCATCCTTAGATAATGACTGTTATAATAATATCTACTAATTTAAAAAATGTCGGTAGATACCGATAACACCTGAATACAAAAATAATCTGTCTGCGTATAGTTTGTAAAACAATACTAGTTTACAGTACTTATTACACTGGATTGTGAATGTGTTAACACCTGTTACCGCCTAAAACAGTACATTACAACCTGCATATCATAAACTAAACCTTAAAAACTGAGGCAAACTACCCACACGTGACGTTAATATTTATTTATGAATCTTCATATCTTTAAGCTAAAGTAAGATGTTTTTTTACTGTCTACGCAGCTACAGCAGGTGCATTTTTCCGTGCAGAAGGAAATGATCCCTCTGTTTCTGCAGTAATTTTCCACAGTTCCACCCTTCAAGTGTCAGACACGTCTCTGAAACCTATAGGTGTTGCTCACTTTAAAATACTTTCTAATTTAAGTATGCAGCTCTAAAAATTATCACAACCCGTCTGTGTAGGTTTTGAAAGGAATATTTTTAAAAATAAAAAGCTAGAGAAAAAAAAACAGAGACTGTTAATCATGATGGCTTCACTCTGTGACACCTTAATGAGAGCATTTTTATTACATAAGTCAAATTTTGCTTTCAGCTTTACTCCAGTCTAGCAGCTCTCAGTGTTTAACATTGGCACAGTTTCAGAGTTTCCTACACAGACACGGGTACTTGTGGCCAGCATTTTAAACAACTCATATCTTCCAATTTTTCAATTAGTTCCTCTCTGGGTAATTTAAAGAGATCTCTGGAGCGAATGTGTGCATGCATTACCATGATGAAAAAGGTCACATTCAAAATAACCTTTTTTTATTCTCTGCAAAAGAATAAATATACAACATTCAGTGACAATCCTGTTATTGTCATTCATAAATAGTTGCTTTCTCCTTTTGCAAGCTATCTGCTTCTGGTACAGATCAAGTTATTTACAACTAACAAAACATAGGGATTGACTGTAACCAAAATCCCCTGAAACAAGCTATCCGGCCATGTTGTTGATGCTGAAACTCTGGCTTCTTTCAAGAAATGACTGGACAAATTCCTTGGATCAATTAGTCACTAATTACCAAGTGAGATGGACAAGCCAAATGGCCTCTTTTCATTTTTATGTTCTCACGAAACCAGAAAATTCATGTTTTCCAATAGCATGTCCAACATAATAGAAAACAGCAATATTGTAACATTTGTACTGTATATATAGTTAAGCAACCAACATTTATTTTTTGCTTGTAAAAATCATTAAATTCATCCTTATTTTTGATGGGATGAATGGACTGACTGCCTCTGATGGATTGATTCTATACTTCTCAATTGAATGTGACAGCACTACGATTGTGATAGAGGGAATACTATTCTGTTTTACAAAGAGAAAAACTGTTAAAAATATGTAAAAAATAAGAAAAAAACTATAATATAGGAAATATATAATCCTGTACCAGATAAAATCAGCTGTCATAATTATATTTACATGAGATTTTATGAAAATGTGATTACAATACCCTTCATTTAGTTCTTCGCACCTTCAGAATCATATTATCCACAAAACATTTTCTTTTAAAGTTTATTTTAAAACATACGTATTAGAGACTGTGTCAGCAAGCTAGAAAAGTAATCACTTCTATTACTTGATATGAGCAGGAAAATAATCCTCCCAGATTAAATGGAATCGTTCCAGCAACACAAAAAAACCCCAGCAAATCATGCATCTGTTCTATAACCTTAAGCCATGTCAATGTCATGCTGTCCCTGAGATTAGATTTGACTCTTCCCTGTAACAATCACTGCTCCTGTAAGCCCAGTTTCTGCATAAAAAGTCAAATACCTAATTTGGATTACAAATACTATATCCTAAATCCTAAATAGTTTTTTTTTTTGTTTACAGTCCCAGATTTACAAAGATAAGAAAAAGAGTTTTATGGACATGCAATTCGATATCAACAATGACGGATGAAGACTGTTCTGCATGACTTACCATGACATTAAATTCGACCTCACAAAACATAAAAGTAACAAACATGATCAATCAATAAATTAATAGATATATATATAGTATGTACATTACAAATTATTACTAGAATTTGTTCTCTAGTGAATTTTTTTGACCATCTTCTTTCAATTCTTATATCTTCAGCAGAAGTCCAAAGAATCTTGTTCTACATTTCGCCACTTAATTAACCATCAGGATTTGTATCACAATATCAACGTATTTCTAAATCTTGGGTAGATACTTTAACACATGAAAACTTCAAAAGGTATTTTTTCTGTCTGCGTATAGGTTAGAAGAAAATAATAGTTGTACAATAATATTAGGGAGCTGAGTCAGCATGTGTAGACTGACACAAGGTGCGGATAAAGGTTAATTTCCCACTGAAAAGTAAAAAGAAGAAACACACAGTCTGCCATTTGAACCCTCTTCATTTGTGAGCATAATTGTTGTTCACGTTCGCCTATTTGTCAATCAAAGCCCTCACGTTGTTTTAAATATCACGGAGGGAAATGCTATAATGCCATAATGTTTGACATTGGCACTTCCAATGCCCCTGAATATAAATATTGAAATTTCACACCTATGAATGATTTTATTAAAAAAGTACTTTTCTAACAGCTGCATACAGCTCATGTTTGAGTGCCTTGCAAAAGTATTCACCCCCTTCCAATAATGTCTCATGGCAAATGATGTACTGTATACACAGACTTTCTGTGCATATTGTTAATGAAAATGTGAACATAAATGCTCAAATAGAAAACATTTATGGGTAAAAGAGGTTAAATGTCAGAGACGCCAATGAAAAATCAAAAATGACAATATGCTGATTGCAAAATATTCTCCTGCGTGAGTCAACACTTGGCTGAAACCACCTTTGACAGAATTCACAGCTGCAAGTCTTTTTTTGGATATGTCAGTTAAGTTGATTGGGAATCGCCGATTGGCAGGAATTTTCCATTTCTGCCACAGATTTTCAATTGGATTTACATAAAAACTTTGACTGGGCCATTAAATTTCTCTTTGTTTTACTCCAGTGTAGCTGTGACCTTGAGCTTTGGGTCATTGTCCTGCTGAAAGATTAATTTTTGTCCCAGTTTTCTTTAGCAGACTGAATCAGATTTTCCTCGATTCACCTATGTTTTCCTCCATACACTTTCCCCTCAATCTTGACAAGCTTCCCAGTTCCTGCATCCTCATAACATAATGCTACCATCACCATGCTTGACAGTAAGGATTATGTTTACTGAATAATGTGTTGTGTTGGGTTTGCATCAAACCTAGAGTAATTGTATAAAGACATACTTTTGTATGTCTTTTTTTAGTGCAAAAAGTTCCAATTTGGTCTTTTCTGACCACTTTTCTGACCAAACTTTTGCCACATGTTTGCAGTATCAAATAATGTGCTGCAAATTCCAAGTGGGATATGAAAAGGCTATTTTCGAAACATACTGGCCAGTTTTGTGGAGTGACTGAGATTCTGCTGACTCATGGACATTTTCTCCAATCTCATGAAGCTCCTTGGTCTTCATGTTTCAGTCTACCCTTATAATTTACATCCCGATTGAGGGATCTTACAAAGATAGATTTATTTTTTTTAAAGTCACATGAACCACTGTTATTGCACACAGACAGAGGTCACTCAACAAGTGTGTGACTTGTTAAAAGTAATTTTATGTACTGGAACAAATTTAGGTTTGACATGGCAAAGAGGGTGAATATTTATACAATCTACATATTTTAGTTTTTGTTTCTCTTTGCAGTTTGTGATGACATTTAATTTTTTTCACCCACAAAAGTGTTCAGTCTGAGTATTCAAGTCTTCATTAATTATAAAAGTGTGTATACATCATTTGTAATGTAATTGGAAGGGAGTGAATATTTTTGCAAGGCACTGTATAAAAGTTATAGGACACTTATTTTCTTATTTGTTTTAGTACAAACTATCTTCTATTAACCTTCCAATCCCACTCTCAGTTAAACGCCAGTCTCGATTCTTATACTGTACTGTATATTCTTGTCATGATTATGGACACACAGAAACGTGCAAGTTGTGTGGTTATTTTCCACTAGAGACATAGACTTCTAGTGATTGTTCACTAGATATGCAGAGCATAGCTAGATATTAACCTAGGCCTTCAAGGAGTAAAGGTCAAGTGAATTAATTTTCTGCTTCAGAAATTTTTCTTAATGCCCTGATTCCACTGAGGTATGCTGTATTCTTATTACCTACAGCAAGAAGAAAATGCTTTCGGTGGACCTGAACACCTTGATTCATGAGAAGAAGGTTGATCTAGCAATTAATACACAGAACATCATTTTCATTGATGGCGATCATCTTGGTTCTCAGTATGGTCTTTCAATTGTTTCAAACTAAAGTTCTACATTTTATACACTTCTTTAGCACAGCTGTTAGTCTTTTGTACCAACCATACTCAGCTTTTCAGTATGGTATTGTGGCTCAATATAATCTATTAACATATGCAAGCTAATTTCTTTATGCATTGTAAGTTACTAGCATGACAAACTATAGTGATCTCCCCCAGAATCGACAAAAAACTTAATCAATTACTCTTACACTCCACTTCTGTTATAATACATTCAGAGAAAGCAAAATTAATTAATATCTCAATATTTATATTGTTTTCCAAAAACGACCCTGTTTTTTACATGGGCATAAATCTTGTCTCAGAAATTACTGGTTCTGAAAGAACCACTGTGACAGATTGCAACAGACCTGAATCACAGGACAGCAGGCAGCTGAATGACAAAAAAAATACAGCAAGATACAGTACATATATCTGTGTACAGTATATATTGTGAATTAGGCACTATTCACTCACTGACACCACTGCAGTATTCCTGCATGTAATATATAAACATACAGCTAACAGGGAAGGGCTTAAGATAAAATGGCTACATCTCAAATTAGGAAGTCTGCTGAATATGTTGTGATCTCAGGGATTGATGCTTCAATTTAATTATCTTAAAGAATTCTGTGAAATAATGGGAATAAAAAAAAATATATATATAAACTGGGAACCTAATGACGCAAAAGGGGAATGTTAATTTCATGCCTACATGCACAATATCTAATTGACTGTCTCTGAATACTGTGACTGGTCCATGGAATGTTAGAAATGCCACAGAACAATGAACACAGAACTGAATCACCTGTTTGAGTCACGGTCAGAAGGACTCTGTGCTGTTAAAAAAAAATGTTCTGTAAACAGAATGGCGTAAGAGTACGCTTGGCTCACATTTTTTTGTCTATAGCTCACATGTAAGGCATGAATCCAAAACAAATACCAAACCCAGTGACCACAGGTAGTGCAGAAAGCAATGAAGTACAAATTAAATCCCATTTTTCTATTCAATATCCTCAGGTGGTATTACTCTCCGTTGTGATGGCATGATTAAACATGGAACACAAACATTCCATTCTTGTGTATATTTTTGAGAACCCATCTTTTAATTCAGGGTGGCACAATGGCACAGGGGTTAACATTGCTGTCTCACAGCGCTGGGTGTCCCGGGTTCAACTCAGACCCAGGGTGCTATCTTTGTGGAGTTTGTTTGTTCTCCCCATGCTCTGATGGGTTTTCTCCTGTTGTGCAAACCAATACTTGTAGGTTAATTGACTTGTGGGAAAACTGGCCCTGGTGTGAGTGTGTCTGTATGTTTCCTGTGATGGACTAGCACAGTGTGCATCTGCCCGAAACAAGTTGCTTGCTCTGGTTCACCTGCAACCCTGTATTGAATAAAGTGATTAAAAATTGATCTAGTTGCTTTGAAGGGAGGTCTTGTTGTGTCACCAGTTAGAATGGATCACTGACAATCCTGTGCACTTTCTCTGACTCACTCATGTTTTTGCACACTGGCTTGGTACAACTTTTGTTTATTCTTCTTTATATATACATACTTCTTTATCTATATACATTTATACAGTAGATATATTGTATTTTTTCAAGCTCAAGTTGCCTGAGTTTCTCTTACGGACAGCAGTTTTCAAAATGTTCCACAGATTCTTAATAAAACTGTCCGGGCTTTAACTGGGCCACTCGAGGACATTAAGCCAATCCAGTGCAAGCCTGAAAATATACTTTGGATCACCGTCCTGCTAAAAGGTGAATTGTGTTCCAGTTTTATTTTTGAAGCTGATTTTGTTTTCTGGTTTGCCAGTACTGTGCTCCATCTATGTTCCCATCAGCCTTCGGATGATTCTCAGTCCTTGCTGTTGAGAAACTGAACTATGACATAATGCTGCCGCCACTATACTTTACAGTAAGAATGGTGTTCTGTGGGTGACATGCTGTTTTGTATTTACACAACAAAAAATCCATTTTATCTTGCCTGACCACAAAAACTTTTGCCACATGTTTGCAGTATCATTTAGGTGCTGTGTTGCATACAAGATTCCTTTGCGAAATGACTGGGATGTTGTTGACCCAGGGACATTTTCTCACAACTCAGCTAGTGAACTCTGTAACTCTCAGCTCTACTTACAAAGTTGGCCTCATGGTGGCATCCCTAACCAGTTAAGGCTCCGAGCTCAACTACTAAGTTAGGAAGAACAGTCTGATCTAGGCAGTGTCTTCTTAATGACTGACTTTACCATGCTCAAAGAAATATCATTTTAAATATTTTTTTTATACTTCTCCTGATCTGTGCCTTTACACACCTTTCCCTGGTTTGTATTGAAGGCGCCTTAATCTTCATGGTTGAATCTTTGCTTGAAATTCACTATGTGAAGGATCTTACAGACATAGGTGTATTTCTTCTGAAATCACAAGAATCACTATTATTGCACACAGACAGAAGCCACTCAACTAATTGTGTGACTTGTTAAGGTAATTTTGTGCAACTAAATTAATTTAAGTTTGCCACTGAATACTGACATAATCATGACTTTCCCATTTTTCTTTAATATTATTTTATTTCTTTTGCCTTATATACAATATACAATATACAATGTTAAGAAAAAAGTACAGTATGTGAACCCCTTACTCTTAGGATTTTCACATATTTCACATACTTTAAGGCTAAAATGTTATTAACCTAATCTAAGTCCTAATAACAGATTATGTAAACATGATGAAACAAATGACAAAAAACACAAAACTATTTCAACCTTTATTTATCCTCAAATGATGCAACATTCAACATCTGACAGAGCAGGTAAACCTTTTTTAAATTCAGTAACTGGTGTAACCTCATGGATTTGTAATGAATTGGTTACTATTAAACGTACTGTATTGAAAATGTACAGTACACAAACACAGATTTTAAATTAACGAAATTTCCGTATTTATTTTTTGGGGTTCACAAACGTTTTCCCAGCACTGTAGTAATGCATTATGAATATAAAAAAATATATTTTCAACTTCAAAGTGCCATGACTGCAAGCTTTAACGCAACAAACGCATGGGTTACCCTGGAAAACTATGCAACATTCTGAGAATCTTTGCGCAGTAATGTGTCTATGAATACACTGCTGAAAAGAATAGCTACACGAGGTACAGAACTGCTTCCCCAATTCCTGTGAGATGCCAAACTGTCACTTAGTATACCTGACCCATGTGGGCTTCCTGTGGCATGGATGGTGGCCCAGCAAGACCTTACCCATCAAGCTCTAGCCCACAGCCTAACTGCGACAGGCTGGGTAGTAGACAGAGTAGTAAGCAAGGGTAAACTGTTGGCAAACAACAGTGCACTAAAGAGAAAGACAGTGATGGCTGGCAGTGTTGTACAAGGAGAACTAAAACCTTCAGCCCCTGTCTGTCACATAACACCAGGCTACGGGAGGTTGGACCCTGTGCGTGGCAATTCAGGTATCTGTGGTCCGGTGCCGAAACAAGGGACAAAGACGTGGTCGTGGACGAAAGCTAGGAGGTCAAAACGCTGGGAAGGTTCCGAGAGCAGAAGGTACAAGATGGGAGGTGAAGTCATAGTCGAGGACGGGTGCTTAGGATCAAAAGCCAGGAAGGTTCAGAGAGCAGAAGGTACAAAAACGGGGGGCAAAGTCTTAGTCGAGGACGAGTGAAAAGTCGAAATGCCGGGAGAGTAGAAATCATCAAACTAGAGCTGGGAACGTACAAGTACGGAGCTCAGGGAGGAGACCTCAATTGTGAGCGAGGAAAAGAAGACAAGTGAGGGTTTAAGTAGTGCCGAGTAAATTGGTGTGTGGGCGTTTAGGGAGAGTAGAGCTCGTGGAAATGTGGGAGCGCTTGCATGCCCGCGTGCGATTCGGGACAGTCTGCTGAAGTCATATATACAAATGAAGCAGAAAAAAAAACTGAACTTGCCATGTTCTCTTATCAGTTCAAGAGTGAAAAAGTGAGTGTCCAAAAAAACCTTGTTTCCGACCACTTGTAATTCACAAAAAATGGAAAACAGTGCTCTGTTCTCCACAGCCTGGGTAAGGCAGTGGGGAACTACCCAACTTGCACTGCTTGTCTTCAGGTGGGTAAAAGCATGACATAAGATGAGCACAGGCATGCCTTTCCAAAGACTGAAGTGTCTGTCGATTGGAAATAAAACCCTATATGACTTTCAAGTATATGGATAACAGACCACTTGAAAAAAATCACAGCTAACTTATGAAATATTGAGAACCTAGCATAGTGCAACAGTATCTGATTTCAGAAACCAACAAAGGTATTCTCAGACTGAAGAAAACTCTGATACCACCTTTATTTAATGTACCACAGTTAACATGTGCTACAACATGGTTCAACATGTTGGTTCATAAGCGAATAGTTTCCCTACATAAATTTCCTCAGTTGAAACATGTTGGGACACTGTATGTGAGCACTGTTTTAGTTATTTTAATGAACAAGTATTTGTAAATTACAAACTTTAAATAACATCTATTTGTTTCACATCTTTACTAATGAACCTGTAGCTGAGACCCATGAAGGATTCTGTATTATAATATTTTTGCATAATAATGCATTTCTCTGATTAACACAGAACATTTAGTGCACAGCTACTGTATAAGCTGATGTCTTAAATAAAACACCGTTTTCTGTAATATATCCTAAAAAGTTCTTGTATATTCTTTAAAAGGATAAATCTTGTGACGGAACAAGTAATAGGTTTATTCCGTGCTGAAAACAGAAGAAAGAAAACACAAATTTTCGGCCGTGGAGCCT
The DNA here is from genome assembly GCF_055471065.1 of Atractosteus spatula. NCBI lineage: Eukaryota > Metazoa > Chordata > Actinopteri > Semionotiformes > Lepisosteidae > Atractosteus > Atractosteus spatula. The sequence continues at coordinate 32,853,221 of NC_142707.1, forward strand.
TCTTCAGGTGTGTCAGCCTTCTTCAGGTGTGTCAGCCTTCTTCAGGTGTGTCAGAGCCTTCTTCAGTAACAAACCTTGTTACTGCTTTTTTCAATGAAAATCTAAAAGAAGGGTTCACAAAGGTTGTAAAACCTCCTATCCTCGCTAAGAACTAAACATGTCAAGCAACACATGAGGCAGGTCTACAGAGCTTTTCGAAAAATACAGTTAGTATGGCATCATGTTTTACTTATCTGAAGGTTCCTGAGGAAATGTTTGTTGAACAATGCATGTGGTTAAGTCACTCCAGAGCAGAATTTAATTTAGAATTCAGCACGCCTAAGCTAACTTGGCTTCACCCGTGTAAGTTCAAAGTTTTAAAATGATTCATTTTATTTGGATGAACCAGGCCGGTCGATTTCCAAAGACCTTATTAGAACAAAAGATGGAATGGAAGGTAGGAAAAAAAAACAGGTTTAAAGACAGTACCATCCTGATGTACAGGATATATTCTAAAGATATAAAACAAATATGGCAGTCTTTTATTAATTAGCTGCAGTGCTACTGCAGCAGGCAAAAGTAAAAATGAAGAGGGAGACTGGAGATTGTACCCCAGCGGACCCTCTGTTACAAAGCAAAATCTTCTATTACAATTTTATGAGCACTTGGAAATACCATAAAAAGTAGTCTTATGATACAGTAGATTTCCTCCAACCTTTGACACAAAATTTAAAAAAACCTGCGACAGAGAAATCAAGATGCAGGGTGTTCAATACTAAGTCCAGCCTGGGCCTCGCTGTGCATATGAAATCAGGCTGAAGCTCCTGTGCTATTTTTAACCACAGCACTCTACCGAGTTAACTGGGGTTTTTAAAAACAGCTGATGATTTAGAAGTCCAGACTTTCTACATGCCATGATCAGTGCGCCTCCCTGCCCACCATACCCACCCACCTGCCCCGGGCTGGGTGAGTCAGCAGTTTTTCTGACACTGAGTCAATGTCGGCGGCAGCTCTCGTGGGCCAGACAGCTGAATCCCAGCGTGAGCGGCATTCAGCTTTGGTCCCAGTGGGACAGCAGCCGGAGCTCCAGCACTACAATGAGACGAGGGGGCAGAGACGTCGGGGATCGGTTTCCCATAAAATCCTTTCTTATTTCTATCAGATAGCATAAATCTGACTGGGCCTCAAAATGGCTTGCTCTTGCTACGCTTCTTGGGAAGAAGGAAAAGCTCCTGCTGACAATTATTGTCTACTGACTACTGACACCCCTCAACAGACTGTTAAAGGCACCAGGATTTATTTGGAGCTTAATGGTGAGATACTGTTTACACCTTATATGTATTTCAAAAGCAATGCAGGACTTCCATCTACAATCCCATCCTATTTACAGTTTATTCTCAGAGGTGAAGCCTGAAGCAATAGTTTTACAAAGCCCAGGCTTCCAGTTAATAAATGACGGTGAAATATCATTTATGTTAATAAAGACATTCATGAGGGAAGGGTTAAATAATTCTGAAAAGAAATTTTCCTGTAAGATGCTCCTGTAAGACTGATGGGTTGTATAATATCACATAACTCTGCATATAGTACATTACAAATAGTACTACTGAGCATGTTTGAATGTGTTGCACAACACCATGTTTTTGGTGTTTCAAATATAATCAAGTTTCCGTTTCCCAATCTTGGAATATTTGGGGAACTCCTCAGAACATTTGTTTTTCTGTGCATCCAGCTGGAAGTCTCTGGAATTGAAGCACTGCAGTGTACAATCTACATTGTGTGTACAAAGCTGAGGGCATCCCTGTGGAGCTGGTTACAGTATGTGTGACTATTGTGGACTTATCCAAGGATAACGTCATGGAAAAAAACTTGAAGGGTGACCTCTATGGACAGTTTCACAATATTAAAAAATACATTTCATGTCTGCTAAGGACCTCATTATCTTTGGATCTTAGGTAGCAGTGACTCTAATTGCCAACAGCTAACAACTGACCATACACTGGATTCTGTCTTATTTAATGTCGAATATTTGGGAAATTCGTATCTGAAAGATAATGACAAAAATAATTATTACTGTACTGCTAATTTTTATTTTAAATGTCTCAGTCTCACAGCCACTGTAGTGAAAAGATCTCAAACACCTGTCGTTCTTAAATTCAAGTATTTTACTGTATTTCATTTACAAAATAGAATAGGCCTCTGAAATGAAATGAAAAAAAACAAAATAGTCTCAGACGAAACTTTGACGGATCCACTTAAATGCTGGAAATCAAGGTCTTAAAACTAGATAAAACACATATTTTTAGGGTTTCTTCTATTTTTAACAGAAAAGAAAAACAGAATAAGGAGTCACTACAGTTTTTTGCAGAATTATAAATAAAATGTTAAGGATAAAGCAAAACTTCATCAGAGAAGAATCTGCTTTTATTACATGTCATACAAGTGCAGGAATATATTAATATCCACTCATTTCAAAACCAGGTCTTCCAATTCAGGGTTGTACAGTCTATCCCTGCAATCAACAGGCGCAGGGCTGGATCCACCCTAGATGGGATTTTCCCAGAGGCCTATTAACCAACCAGTAAGTCTTTGGACTGTGGGAGGAAACCAGAGCACCCAGAGAAAAACCCACACAAACATGGGGAGAACATACAAATTTCACAAAGACTTCACGCAGATTGCACCCCAGGTCTGGGACTGAACCCAAGGCCTCAGTGGTGTGAGGCAGCAACGCTATCAACTATCAACTCTTCTCATTCACTGGTCTCAGTTGTGCCAGTGTATTAACTGAAAATCTGATTGACGTGACACCTTACATTCACCACTATTCTCTCCAGACAATGCAATTGCAGAGGATGTGGGACTTTACTGGCTTTCTTAGCAGTTGCTGTAATCACTCTGAATCAACAGCCCCAATACATTTAAGTTAATTCACAACAAAGCCAGTTCTACGAAGTTTAAACCACTAAATCATACAAAGCTGCAAGTCAGGTACCAACCCAGCAGGCCTAATGAAGATTGTCCATTGTCTGCATGATTCCAACCTGCAATCTGTCATTGCCACGTCTTCCCACTCTCCATAACAATGATGTGCTCACACATTGGTAAGGCTAGAGGAATAGTTTGCGCTACTCTAGTAATGCAGTCTAAAGGGACCGATGGCCTACTTTTTACTTCAAGATAATCGATGCCGACCTGAGCACAGCTTTCCAACAAATTTCAGTGAGTTTTGTTTGAATTGCTTCATATATGGGAGATATTATTTTACATCAGCTTTCCGTATTTTAATTTACTACATGATCAAGAAAGAGAGAGTTAAAAAAAACTTTCCAAATGGCACAGTAATTCACTAAAGCAGGTGCCACATGATTAACAAGTCGCTGACCATTTCGAGCCTACCATCACTGAAACTACAGAGACAGAGTGCTCCCCTTCTGCACCTGGTACTTCATTAATTGAAATTTGCTGCAAATGAGGCAAGTGGGTAATGTGGGAGGATGGGTTCATTCACAGGAATATAATTAATCAGGCTTTCCCAATTCTGCTATAACCTAAAGCTCCTATTGCATCATTTGTTTTGCCTGAGGTTGAGCTTACGCTGTCAAATGTTGTGAAGGTACAGTACCTCCTGCAGCACAGCTCATTATGACCAACCATGGTCTATTTTCCCAACAACAATCAAAGTAAGACTGGGAAGAGTTGGGAAAATAGACTATGGTGGGTCATAATCCTGCCACCTCCACCGATAAAGCAAATCAGAGGAGACAGTGAGTGTGAAAATTTATCAGCGATTTAATCAACCCGCAACAACGTCTGTATTCCGTGAAGGTCCTAAATAGCCTAATTACCTTTTTAATGTGCTCCACAAATGCTTCAAAAGAGTTTTCACTTGGCATACATTTCACACTGTATTTACAACAACTGATCAACTGATGCCATTTCTTTTAACAAGGCACAGAAGAAAGCACTAAACCAGAGCTGGATGTACAGTATTTTAAAAGCTTAAGCAACTGAACTTGCTAAAGAATTGTGGGGAGATTTTTTAAGCACAAAGTTGTACAATAATTCCATTCTTTATACTAGTACACAGTAGCTATGTAATGCATAACAGCTGGTTGCTCATTAACACATCACGTAACCCATTTGACTTTCTTGTGCTCCAACTAACAGACTGTTCAAAACTTCCCAGGCTTTAACACATACAGTACACAAGAAAATGCAGGTGAGCAGTTTTTCCATATACACTTTGATCAATCTACAGTATATATGTATTTTCTTTGTTCTAGTAAACTGTGAATGAACTAAATAATAACAACAACAGATTTACTCAAACACCATCGTTCAAAAGAGCGATCATTCCAAGGCAAAGCATCAGCTGGACCAACTCACCCTGGCAGAGAGCATGAAACCGATTTTAAACCCAGATAAGGTAGAGCAATTTAGAAACGCCAAGTTATATAATCTGTCTTTGGCTGAGTTTATGAATGAACATTCTTAGAATAGCAACATTCTAATATTCACCTTCATTTGTCACAACAATCTTGTATCCTGACCTGCAGAGAAAATGAATTAATGTTGTCAAGAGAGGAGCTCCGTTTTAAATATCTCCAATCCCTGAGCAGCTATAGTTAGACAGCTCTCAAGGTGAAAAGCTACCACAAACTATGTGGTGTGTTTATGACTCGGTGCAATTTTATCCAAATAGGCTTTCACAGAGAAAAAAGACTTTTCACCTGTAGCATCTCCTGGACATGCACCCACACATTATTCCGAAAGCTTCTGCAGCAGACATAACTTACATTGCTTGACTTATCATCTAACGGATGCTTTCGATAAATAATTTATTTACAAAAAGATCTAATTCAACCACCGTTTTACAAAATATAGATAAGGAAATACAGATACTATATATATATAAGGAGAACAGAATGCTCTATAGGAAGACTAAAACTCTCTACAGAGACAACAAAACATTGTATGAGGAGACTGAAATACTATAGAACAAAACAAAACACTGCATAGGAGAAGAAAATGCTTTGCAGAGACAATAAAACGCTATAAAGAGTAGGAGAGTCCCATCATCATTTTGGATAGCAGGTGCAGGTTAACTACGGCTTTTTAAAGCATCAGCAAACGAAGATGGGAGAAAGTGACCTGGAATGAAAACATCCAGACAGACTAGCTCTCCAGGACAAGGACTGGCCAACTCTGGGATAAAGACAACAAAATGTTATACATTCCATTTCCATTCCAAACCATTGTATAGGGAGGGAGGTCACAATTCTGTATTGGGATACCAAAACACTGTAAAGCAAGACCCAAGCACTGTGTTGGGACATCAAAATTCTGTACAGGAACAGGAAACTGCTACTGTATATACGGATAACCAAAGTATAGAGAGAACACAGTGTTGCAGGGGGAGATCGAAATACTGTTTAGAGAGAGCAAAATAATGTGCAGGGAGAACAACATATTGCATAAGAAGAAAAGGCATTCCTGAAGTACTTTCCTGCAGGAAACAGCATGAGCTCAAAACAATTAAGTGAACTCGAAAGCTCACAGGGTAACAAGTACTGTATATCTTTTTACAAAAGAGCTTTTTTAAAGATGACACTGTGCCAAATTGTTTTTTAATGATTTCAGAAACATGCCTGAAATTCTGCCCATCATTTCCACAGTGCAGTTACTGGTGAACGCCATGGCCCACATTACCTGCTGAAGTGATGGGAGGGATTAAAGCACATGCAAGTGGTTTTCCTCTCAATGAGATGAATCTGTTAACCTTTGTCGGGTGTGCTGTGTTTGTCTGAATGGCACTTGAAGACTTCAGTACTCCAGAGGCAGTCGTGACATTTTGGTGTTTGGAAGTCACACCTAGAGGACTTGATATATTTAACAAGGTTAAGAAGAATTTTGCCAGAAGAATATGCTGATTCGGGAGCATGTTATCAATAACAACCAATGGTGTGCCAGTGATGACTGGCCAAACTGTCAAGCTGAGTCTGATATTCTTCAGGTCTTGTATACCTAGCCTTCATTATTATTCACTAACAAAAAATTGGTGATAAAGTAGTGTGGTTCATTAATTATATCAAATTACATTATCACGTCCCACAATAAATTCAAATTATTGTGCAAAGTTTTACGACGCCCTCAGTTTTAATCACTTCTGAGTTGTCATCCGAGTATGGTGATTTTTACGGTGTGGTGAGTTCCGGTGGTTTAGCAGGGAAGGGAAGGGAAGCTGTTGTATGATTCCTTTCATTTGTGTCAGAAACCAAAGCATTTTAAGAGTCAAGTAATGAAAATACCATCCAAAGATCAGACATTGTGTAGCTGCTTGACTTGGCATTTCTAACAGATGTGGCAGAAAAATTAAACAGGCTTGAGCTGTATATTGCTGAGAAACAGAAGACAATTATAGGTAAGATTACAGCAGTGAAACTTTCTTAACTTAACCTTTGGCTACAGCAAGTACACTTAACCTTTGGCTACAGCAAGTACAGAAGAGTATAATGCAATTTTTTCTTCTGTGCTCCAAACTCTAGAAGAAAATGAAGCCACTGCTGACCTTCAGGACATTAGCGGGTACACTGACCTTTCGAAGGCTTGGCCTACAATTCGGTGGCAGATTTAATGATTTTCAGTAGTGTTAGCTATGTGTGATCTTCAAACCCCTTCATGGAAGCTCTGAACAAATTAGCTTGCTCTTTATCCCAGATTGTTTGAGAGCGGAAATGGAGATTATCAATCTACAAAATGACATTGAATTGAAAGGGGAGCCAGAGCCTAACCTGGCGAGCAAGGCAGGATGCACTCTGGACAGGACACCAGTCCACTGCAGGGCACACGCAAATACAAACACGCACACACTCACACCAAGGCCAAATCAGAAGAGCCACTCAACAAAATAAAAATTGTGGAGGCCCCTGCACTACAGCACTACACCTATTCTCAATCAAGCAGTCAGAATGTAGGAGCAGTTCCGCATTCCTCTGCACGCCCACAGCAGCTGAGCAGATGCACAAGAGAGTTTAAATAGGTGACCTATTAACAGACTATCAATGTCCATGTAACGGAAATGGTGGCTATGCTTGCTACGATGCTCTGACACAAACCCTGCCTTAACTCACAGCTCTCAGCGCTGTGAAGGACAAGGAGGAAGATGTCACACTCACTGGCTTCTGAAACATTTCCTCTTAATCTCTCCAGGCTTTCCCTGACAACTATAGCAAGGTTAATCTTTATTCAAGTACAATTACTGTGCAGCATATTCTGTCGGTATAATATCTGATGAGGACATATTTTAAATAACTCCTTGGCAATCAAGCATTTACAGTGAATTAAAGATCATCTTAAAATGCCATTAGTCCTAGAGGAATGAAAACTATTGGATCTGACAGGATTCCTATTCAGTGCTCCGTTAATATTTTAAACTTTCTCACAATCAGACTACAAAAGACTCATTAAAGGAAATAAAAATGTTCTGAAAGACAAGCAAGTTTGAGCTTCAAATTGAATAGTCCTGTAAGTTTCCACTCACAAAATAAAATAGTTTTGAACAAACCGGAAATACAATGGTGAAAGTTCACAGATCATCTGAACAAGTAAGGCACAGACCAGGAAGAAATATTTCAGTGCTTAGAGACCACACCGACATCCTTAATGAAACAGTACATTAAGACATAGAGAAGAAACAGAAGCGAGAAACCTCATAAAATATTAACATAAGTGTGTGCAGTCCAATACCCTACCTCTCATGTGTCAAAGAATTTAATCTTATGCTGTTAGGAGACAGTTAAATAAGATTTGAAAAGAAACAAATAATTTAAAAATTACTACATAGAACTATTTTATTTGTTTCCCATTTCATATTTTTCATCTCCACATTTGCTGTACTTACATAAACAAAAATATTTTTTGTTTCTTTGTTTTCCATTTATCTACAAATTTTGTTTTCCTTGCAAATCTTCTTTTTCTTTACAATTCCTTTTTTTAAAAGGAAAAAAAAACAACAAAGAGTGTTTGCCAGTAAAGTTCTTAAGACAGATATCATAACCTCCACTGCAGGGAAATATTATACAATATACAATAACTGGTGCTACTAATAATAGTAATAATAATTATTGATCTATCAGTTATCAGAAGGCTGTTGAATACTGCTAAGGGTCGCTGCTACCCAGAGCCTATCCTGGAAGATGGGACTGCACCCTGGGCAAGATGTTAGTTCACCACAGGACACACACTCACACACAAATACAGCTATGTTTCTGGAAGGCAGGGGAAAACCAGAACCTCTAGAGAAAATTCCCTCAGATCTAGAGGGAACATGCAAACTCCACACAGAAGGCTTCCCAGGCTTGAAACAAGCCCAGGATCCAACAGTTGTGAGGCAGCAGCCCTAGTCACTATGCCACTACTTTTTTTATTATTATTTAAAGAATGTACAACAGTACAGCTATAAATATTTACACTCAAACAAAAAACCTGTTCCAAACTCTGAAAGTCCCCGCTCACTCATCACTGGCTCTCTCTGGCTCTGAGTTCCCCACCAAAGGACCTTGGAAATTAAGCAGTCAATGTTAGTACTGATAGCAGGAACCTCCATACAAATGAAAACAAGAAAAGCAACAATGCAAATGGAATGCATTAGTTCCCAGAAATGAAAAGAAAATCTTTCTACTAGTGGCCAGGTTAACCAACAAGATCCGTTCCTGCTGCTGTAAAAGACCAAGACAGGAGCCACCCTTTAACAATAGTGCCAGTCAGAGCAAGAAATTATCTTTGTTACCATTTCTGACACATACAAGAAAAATAATTTCTTCTCCTGCGATTTGAAGAGCTACATTGTAGTAGCTTGCAGTGCTTACATGTTTGTCTATTATTATGAAAAAAGCCACATATTAACCATGCCTGGCAATTGTGTCATTGTCAGGACTGAAAAGTCTTATTTCTATGTGCTTTATTTCATCACAAACCAAAAAACTGTAAATGACTGCCGATTTTGAATTTTCCAAATGAATAACAGTATAGAAAAGCCTCTGTCACATTTTGGATATTTTCAGCTTGCCTTTGGTAGGCTAATTGTATCACAGAATCTAATATTAGACTGTGAAATGTGCAGCACCTGCAGTCAGACACCCTGAACTGCCTACCAAGGAGATTGCTGTCTGCAGGAACAAATTAAAAGAAGATTTAGAATGGCCAAGTTAAATGAACACTTAGGGAGAAGAAAGACACATACGCTAGAATATTCCAGACTGGAAATGGCTGTAATGTGCTTATTCTATTGTGGTTCACAATATGAGCACAAAAAGGAGCTACTGTATAAAAAAGTATTTGACAGTCTTCAAAATCGCTGTCTGATCGTCTGTGTGATTCACTCATAGGCACCCTAGAGACAGAATGTAAACTGCTTAAACATCCTTTGTGGTGTGTGACGAAGCTGACAGACAAACCCCCACAGCTCTCGCAATAGCTGTACAATATTTATTTATTCATACATAAATGTGTACATCTATATACTTATTTTAAGGCTACAATTTTATTACATAGATACATCCATGCATACATTTTCAAACCCTTTTATCCAGTACAGGGTCGTGAGGGAGCTGGAGTCTATCCTGGAAAAAAAACAGGCGCAAGGCAGGATACACCTTGGATGGGACGCCAGCAGATTTGAGGACACACACAGACACAAACATGCACACACTCACACCAGGGTCAATTTTCCCAGAAGCCATTTAACCTACTAGTATGTCTTTGGGCTGTCAGAAGAAAGCAGAGCGCCCATAGGAAACCCTTGTGAACCACAGGGAGAACATTCAAACTCCACACAGACTCCCAGGAGTGTGAGGTAGCAATGCCAACCACTGTGTTGCCTGATATATACACAAGCTACAGTATATGAAAGATAACAGAACACATACTGTATATGTGCATACACACTATACAGTATATAATACGTACATGTGCTAAACAGAATTTAAGAGTGGCTCTTTTGTGGAGAAGTGCTTCTGGACTGTAGCCAGCATGTCTGATTGCCTCTGTGTGTGTGTGTGTGTGTGTGAATCCGGTTTCAGCAGTCTGACAGCAATAACAGCAGCAGATAGATGACACTTAGAAAAAGCCATCTTTGAAACTGACAGACACCCAGAAGTGCTTCCAGTAATGATCACAGACACCATGTTCATAAAAGCTATCCTTACTCACACAAGCCCCCCCACCCAGATGGAAATTTATACCAGCTATGACATCTGATAAACAGTGACACAGTTATCACAGTATCAATGTCTATCAACAGTCTATCTACTGTACAGTTAGACACTGATACAGTTATCACATGATAAAGAGATTCACAAGTGACTTATACCTTCTAATACTATTCCAGACATATTCAGTATTTCGAACTATTCGGATATGGTATTGGCCCTTAGGAACAACAACACATTGCGAAAGAAAGCTTTTGATATTAAGAAAATTACAAATATAGAGCTTCTCTTTATTTACTTACACTTTTTTTGTTAACTTTAACAGAGACTTATAAGTTCATGCTTAATGAAATACTATATTTGCTGAACTTTCAGTGTTTTGTGCCAACTCATACAAGAGTTACTTGGGTTTAACTAAAGCAGATACATTATGCTGTGTGCAGAAGAAACAAGAGATCCGATGTCCAAAGCATTAATAATGTGTGGTAATTTGGCCCAGTACCATACTTATTCTTAGGTTGTTAATTATTGTTTTTACAAATAACTTCCTTTGAATTTATTGTGCCTTCATGTTGCTTAACGTTGACATTGCTTTACTTGCAAGCTCCTTGAAACATTTCCTATATTACAGTTAATCATAAAATAAAATAGTCAATAAAATAAAATAGTCATGTAAAGCATGTTAGAACCCCAGGAAACTCGTTTCAAACATGTACAAATACTGTCCTCACTCTCCACTGGATTTACTCTCATGCTGATATACAGTATTGCATGGCCACATTTTATTGACTCAATCAATTTAGTAACTGACAGATATCAGCTTTGTCTGAGTTAATTCAGAAGCGGCACACTATGTCAGCAGACTATCAGGAAATGGACTCTTCCCTCTATTAAATGGTGATTGTGTTCCTGTCGACATTATTCCACCCAGGAGTTAGCAGCATTAACAGAAAGGCTACTGAGAAACCCAACTCTTGTTACAGGAAGCTCTCTTTTGTTGGATTTAACTTTCCGACGTGCAGCGAGAGGAGCCAGTTTAAAGAGTTAAAAAATAAAAACACTGGAAGGTGGGAAGAAACACAAACTATTTGATTTCAGGTTGCAAGACGTAAAATTTTAGGAGATCACTACACGTAATGTATGGCAATGTCAGTATAGCAACTACTGTAGAGTGACAACTGAAACGCTGCAGCTATAGGTAAAATAATCAACACTTTCCCTCATTCCTTTACACAGCAGCCTTTGATTATAGTTTCTTCCTGTATGTATTTCCCATCTCTTACTTCATCCCAATTGTAAAGAGCAGAGCGTTAAAGCAAGCCCACTTTAGTTGGTACAAGCATCTTTATGTACTCTGTCTATGGAAACATGGATTTGTATGAAAAAAACCCACAGGTTTATTGAAAGCACAATAATGTCAAGCACTTGCCTGAAACCAAACATATACCTGCTATTCTCTTTATACCTAATAGCTTGTAAGTACTGTCCACTTGTTTTCTTTTGTTCAATTTCCAAATGGGATATAATATCATTTATACAATGCATTATAGCTTTAAAAAAGACTGAATCACTCATCACAATATTACTCTTTACAGAATCTGTATTGCTATAGAAACTGAAAACTTTTTTTTGTAGAAGGTATATTTACACAAACACACAGACACACACACAAAGCTAAATGTTAAATGTAAAATAAATGCTAGCAGCCACTTAAATGTTTATTGAACCACTAATATGCAGTGTGGCATAAAAAAACAAAGAGTTCGTTACATGTTGGAAATAAAGCAAAATGATGATTGTTTAATGAACACTAATTATTATGTTATTTCAGAGACAGAACTTTCAATGACTGTGGCTGGAAGACTAAATTGCAGGTTAGTTAGTCCTTTGCTTCCAATTCACCCATGACTTAAGCAGGGCCCCAATTATACTCTATATTGGGTAGAAAGCAGTGTGCACTTTTGGTGCAAACTACTGTGAAAAGCTCTGTTGGAAATGCAACCAAAAACCTACTAAATAGATGGGGAAAGCAATTTATTCTGGAATATTAAAACAGTTTCCTAAAGCGAACATTTCATACAATCATCTGACTTACCTTTGACCAGTAAGTCTCAACCTTCAGATGTTCTTCCTGTAGATACAAAAAGAAAGATGGTCAAAACAGGAAATGATCTAAAATTACTAACATTTTTTAACATTATTCTGTGTGAACAAGAAATGCACTTCAACTCCTTTTTGGAGTTGGCTAATTAATTAATATGTCCATTCATACTGTATATACTGTAGACCCACAGCTCTAAAGACACCCAGGAGACTCTTTGAGATATTTCTGCTTCACGCAATCCAATTTGAATGGTTCTGAATAGCTGCCTTTCGAGAGCAGAAATAGCGCTGCGACTCTAACATATGCACTATCATTAACTGTAATTACAGTCACAGACAAGGTGAGATTAACAGAGCTCAGAGAATATATTCAAACAGTAAAGCAAAACAAAACGACACATCCCACTAAAAGAGCAGAGATGTATTCAAGCCCTGAATGTATGCAAGGTGTCTGGTGTATTAAACAAAGGATTACCGTTCTTTTTTTGTAATTGCCATTTGTTGTGTTTTTCCGCCCAAAGAAAGCAGAAAGGATTAAGAGCCATTACAGCTTTCGGAAAAAGGGACAGGTTATAATTTCAAATGAAAAGGTTCTCACACAGCATCCTACAGGCACAAACGCCTGCTTCATTACACAGGGGATTCCCCACAGAGTTTATTGCTTAAAGAAATTGGCAGGGAATTCCTTTTTTTTTGTTGCAGAAAAACAGTCTCCTGCTGCTTTCGAGAGTTGTAGTTGCCCCCTAACCACAACATCTCTGAACAAGCCTGTTGAGGCCTGACCAATAATACTACAGTGCTAGAGCAGTGCTATAACAGTCATGAAAGCTTCTCTCTTAACTTTCTGCATGATATAATCCAATTGTATTTAAACAGGTAGAATTTAAGGGAGGCTTCAGTGGTTTCCTTGCAACTCATACTGTATATAACTTCAACCAATTTGCTACACCTATGAGCTTGTCTGGGAGGGGATCAAACTGTAGCCTCGCCTCTTCTGCCTGCCTACGTATAAATATCACTCGTCATGCCTGCGTGGTTTATTTTCACATCCGTTCCTCCACTCCATCTTCACTCTTGCAGCATTTCACTGGATCATCCCAGTGCTGCTGTTGAACTAGGAGGGAGCACGTACTGGACTTTGGAAAGAAGGCACGTAACTTTCAGCTTAATATGACACTTTAAGAGTTGCTCTCTGTTCAAAAATGTTTTTTTCTCTTTTTCAAGAAGGACTGTATAAAATTTAATTTCCATACAGAAAACAACCCGTTCATTCAACTATCTACCAAATACGTAGTTTGCAGTGGCTGTAAAACAGGAAGTGGGGTTGCCTAGATTTGCAATTTTCATAAACAAGCCAGTCAGCACTATAACTGTAGTGGAGTCATACAGTATGCTTTATCTCGCAAAACACAATGCCCTATGACCCTTTGTGCCCCACATTCCCAGTGTGTTATATTTCTCAAAGCCAACATGTATTTTAGGTCAAATTATTTATACCTGAGCTTTGTTTCGAGAAACCTAAAATAGGAAATCTCACCTTCAACAATCTGAATGCAGTAACTGTATTTTCTGCAAAACTAAAGGAAGATACTGTTGGGGACATGACGTGAAGTCATGAAGTGAACTAAGAAAATGTGTCACAGTTTGAGAGTTTGTGTCACAGTTTGTTTCAAAATGGTATCTGCAATAAGAAGAATAGCACAGGGAATATCAATTTAGAAAAGCTAAAACATTTCCGTAAAACGTTCATTTTTCATTCGTGTAGTGCATATGCTTACTTTTAAAAGTCCTTGGATAATGTATTTGCTTTCACATTTATCAAGGTTGAAAACCATTATTTTAAAACAAAATCCTAACAATACTAAGGAACGGCTAAAGCTGATTCCTGAATAAAAAATCCTCAGCAGGTTGATTATCGACACCCTAAGACCTAGAAAACAAACAGTACTGACCATACTTGGTAGTACTTGCTCATTCCTTAATGTAACTGTGAGAAATACAAAATTAGTTACAGTCATTAAAATATAGTCATTAAAAAAAAACCTTCACTGTAGCTTTACAAAATCATGAATATGATCATGTACATTATCTTGGATAAACAATATCCATTCCAAATGGACAAATTATGCCTATTTCAATTTTCCAATTTGCCAAAAGGAAGAAGAGTGGAGCACAGAGCTTTATTGTGTTTATAATAGAAGGTCCACTGTTATGGCATAGGGGAATTAATGAACCGTGAAGATTCTGTTGTGCTAGATTTTGAAAGCCATTTATTTGTGTGCTAAGGCAAGAGAGATTAATTGAAAAAATAAACATTTTGCCTCAATAAAAATGTTTTTGAATAAATGTTTACTTTCCTATATCTACTATGATTTTTCCGAACACAGTTACTCTAGGCAACTAGAATGTGAACTTTTCTTTCCTGCACTGTAAAAGGCATACAGTAGGACGGGATAGGCTATACAGTTCAGAGAACACATGCTGAAATCTTAGATATATCATCAGCCAATTGATGCAACGTTATTGCAAGAAACTTTACTACAGCGAAATGTCCGACAAATGACAGGAAATATTGCTAAGAATGTCTCCCTAGCATTAGTCTGAAAGCTTTTTTAATACTTTCAGTACAATTACAGATGTAATTTGATTAAATCTTCGAACTGAGTCCTACAAACGTTTTCACAAACATGCAAAGATTTTTTCTGACCTTTCACCCCAAAAGGTGAGAGGTCCTACACAACGGTGACTCCAGGCCAGAATAGCTGGGAGCTGTTTACTTCCTCCTGTCAGCTGTTCACCGACAGCTGAGGGTCCTCTGTACAAGAAGGCAACTATCCCAACAGCGCTGTACCAGAGGGAATACACGAGTTCCCTTAGTGCATAAGATCAGCGATTATAGAGGAAATTTGCAATTAAAGAAGAAAAAAGGTTACTCGTAAATTTATGTTATATTCTTGAAAGCATTTAATATTTGTAGTTATGTTTCCAGGCGGCACGGTACTGTAGCTCAGTGGTTAGCATTGCTGCCTTGCAGTGCTGGGGCCCTGGATTCAATTGTGGAGTGCTGTCTGCATGGAGTTTGTATGTTCTCCCGGTGGTCACATGGGTTTCGTCCAAGTGCTCTGGTTTCCTCCTACAGTCCAAAGGCATACTGATAAGTTCACTGGCTTCTGGGAAAATCAGCCCAGTGTGAGAGTGTGTGCGTGTCTGTGTGTGTCCTGTGATGGGCTGGAGTCCCACCCAGGGTGTTTCCTGCCTTGTGCCAATGCTTGCTGGGACAGGCTCTGGCTCCACTGTGACCCTGCACTGGATTGTTGTGTTTCCTTGTGCTCTTTAATTATCATGGCCTGTGTAAACTTATTTTTCTCATTTTTTAAACACAAGCATTAGAAAAATGGAAGAAACCTGCTGCAGTGAATTTCCTTAGGTTAAGGAATATTTTTTTATTGATTCATGTGTTAAAACTAGTACACAATGTCTGACCAACAAACAAACAAGCCTGAAGCTTGTACAGTATGTCAAAATTAGATGTTTTAAATGACACAGCTATTGTTCTTATAAATGAGGTCTCTGGGAAATTTACAGACAGAAAAGGCAATCCAGCACCTTCAGAGACTGCTGCAAGAAAGGGAGTGTAAGGTTTTGCACATTTGCCTTGCTAGCTTCCTGTAGTACCCTAAGTGTTTCTTTCCAAAAATAATATTCCATAGAATTTTTAATTTAACACATTAGGTTGCATCACTTTCGAATTTCCAAGGTGGGTCAAACATGTAAAAGTTACATTGCAGCCTGCAATTGAAAATGACTTTATTCTTCTCTCTCCCGTCCTTCTCTTCTTTAGAGCCTGAATAAAGTAGTTGAGTTACATACAGCAAAGTGAAAAAAAAGATGAAATCAGTCTTCTTTCTTGGTCCTTCCTTCTTTAAAAAATTATAGTGTGTTAGTGCATTAATGCCCCAAGCATTACAGTGTTAATAACAGGAAATGGGTAGTTTTACCAGCCTAACAGGGCCCAATGGAATACACATATTGTAGGACTTAAGATATTTTCCTTTCATAAATGCTTCTACATGTGAAAGGTTAAAAGTGTTAATTTAATACTTTAACTGTATTACTTTGCTGTGTCAGCAACATGGTCTTTAGACACCTCGTAGATTATATCACCCAGCTGCTTGTGGAAAACAGATTTTGTTCTTTTAAAACAGGATACAGGCACACTGACAAGGAGATTAGCAATACTGACTCTCCCAGATCTTGGGTCCTGGGACCGATTCCGGACTGTATGTCCAGATTTCTTCAGGCGTTTCGGTCTTCGCCCACTTCCCAACGATGTGCTGGCTAGGTTAACTGTCTCTAAACTGTGTGTTGACCCTACAGAAATCACCTCCTCCCTCCCATCGATCACTTTTACTTTCATACTGCAAAACAGCTCTCTTGTACACACGCTTGTAGCAAGAAATATCAGACATGCTACAGTGCATCAGGGGTAGGGTTAGGATCTACAGATCAGTATAAAGAGACATGTTAAGATCCTCCTCTATTGCGTGTGACAACAAAAGAACAATTGAAAAATACCACAGTATACTGTAAATACATGAATGTTTATGAGATATAGAACCAAGTTTGACAGCAATCTTAGAGCTTTACTGTCTTCTAATTAAATTTCAATTTATTTGTCTCTGTCCTTTAAGGTATTGTTATATTACTAAGGTTTAATTAAAAAAAATAGTTTTTCATCTCAATTAGCACAGCACATCAAAGGTTAAATACAATGACTCTGAGTTTTACAAAGCAAACTACTACTGACCTCATTTACAAAATCCAGTCTGAGTCACTTTATAAGCTGTAAAATGATGAAGGATGAAATTAAAGGATAATTAAAAAATCTCCCTCTTAAACTGCTGTAATTTTAAAAGTGAATTTAATACAGAAGCGCAGCAGTATGGTAGAATTTACTGAACAGTTTGAATTTAAAACTCCCAGGCATAAAACTGCAAATGGTTATTCCAGTAGGTATTGTTTTCCTGGATATTCTTTATTGTTTTATGATAATAATGGTGTGACTATACTGTAGTGTATGAACAATTACATTCAGAAATTGAGGAATATACACTGAATCCATACGGAACATTGCTCAAGAATATTGAGCTTTATCAGTTTAAAAGACAGTATTATACTTGGTTGAAACCCCAAACCCAGTTGACTACAATGAAGAATGTATTTCTATATTTACAGTCAAAAACTACTCTTTACGTTTCTATAGTCAGAAAATTGCTCCATCAGTTAGTTCACATTTACTATTAAAGGATATTTCATATTCAGGATATAAACTGTTCTGTTTTATGAAGGTGTTAATGACTTTGGTATACATTCCACTTAAATGTAAATGAACTATATAAAGTTTCTTCAAGTAAAGCCAAGCACAAGTTGTTTCCACTCAGTATCTTTTGTTGAAAAGCAGCTTCCTGATGCCCAGAACCTAATTTGTCACCTAGTCTAAAAGTTTCCCATACCGGATCTTAAATTGCACTTTCGGGTTGTCTAAATTAAGAGTTAGCCAAAGTCAATATAAAACTGCATCAGCTTCAAGTTCTGAAGAGTTTATTTAGCTTTAATCATCTAAATGAGTTTTTCAGGGTGGAAGGTGTTGAAATCTTAATTCTGAAATGTGTAATTCATGTTGCCATTTTCAAAATGTGCCATTTTTTGGTCTTTTTTTTAACCTGTTCATGCATTACTACTGTACATTTACCAACTTCTATTTTTAGGCATGCCTTCGGTATTCTTAAATAATGTACATAGGTTTTATACTTGTTTGATTGTACCAACTGGCCTCATAATTGTAAGTTATCTCACAATGCAATCTTACAATTTTCCAAAGATATACGCAATTCATAGTACAACTATAACAAAAAAGAGAAAAACTAGGCTGCCTATGTAACATAAATAAAACTACACATAAGCAGCAAAGTGAATGCATCAATAATTAATTATATAATTAAAGTAGCAGATGTCACTGCCATACTGACTTTTACTGTACAGTAGCCCTTTAGATGTGTCTTATACTTAGACATAGTCCTTTCGGGCTCTCACTGAATACTGTTAAAATATATAATTTAACGAACAATTGGCAGCTACTTTTCACAAAAGGAGAGAAGAAATAGTGCATAAATAAATGAGTAGAAATAAATATATACAAAAAAGATACTTCCTATCTGCAGCTATTAAAATTATTTTTTTATCTGCACATTCCCTACCAAATCTGCTGTGTTTTGTTTCTGTATCATTTCAGTTTGGATGCAAACAGATCTAATCTCTTCTGTTGGCCTCCAGGTATATGTACTTTATGTGCTAAGGGCACAGCTTTGTTCTCACCTGAGTTCTATAAAGGTTAATCTTGTATGACCAGTTATTTTCTAGTTACATGAACATGATACATGTAATACCGTACAATGGCAGAGATCACTCTCTTCCTGTGTCTATTTCAACAAACTGTGTGATATAATACCCACAGTCATTTCAGGTCATAACCACTATTCACAACTCCAACATTACAACAAATATAAGGCATCAGTACTTCACAGGTCTTTCAAAAGAAATCTATAGGCCGTTTAACAGCTACTTATCTTTTGAAATCTTTTTAATTTATTCTGGTTTTGTATAGACTTGTATAATTGCAGTAAGGCAATTGTGGCGCTGTAAGATATTGTCTTCAAACGCAAGTGAACCCACACGACATATGCGCATTCAAAGGTTTGGAAATATAAATAAAATATAAAAAACAATTAAAACCAAATAAGGTAATGAGTGAGCTACGGGCTTAGTCAGGGGGGTGTAACTAGCTAAACAGGACCGCAATTCCTCAAATGGCAACGCAAAACCAAAGAGAGGGGTGGGGAGTGTTCGGCCAGTGTTTTCTCGCCTCTCAGCAACACAGTGGCCCCTGCGGGTGTGGCTCTTTCAGGTTTGAGGTGCGGTCAGTGAGGGATGCGTCTCCCCTTCAACGCTGAACCTCTGGGGCTTGAGAAAATAAAAAGAAGCCTGAAGTGGCTCCAAAAATGAAATCTTTGACTATATGATGCCAGGTTGGGCAGTCTGAGGAGGGCCTGCCTACACCCCCTCATTTCCACAATTGAGGAGGCATAATAATAAACTGGTGCTTCTAAATGTATACAAAAAAATGTCCACAACAATGATAGAACAAATCACAGCTGTAATGTAAACACCCAAGACCTGTGTACAACGCACTTATTATCACAATATTTCCACAGTATCTCCTATCAAGTAAGAGGACGGCCAACCCAGTGGCTCAGTGTCCCCCGTCTGTGACAATTCCAGTAATGATTTTACGACTGAGACTGGAATTGCTAAATGTTGACAAGATCCTTGCCAACGCAATCCTGTAAGAAACACAAAATGCATGCTTAAAGCGATAAAAAAACAAGTACAGCAAAAATGTATTTAATGTAAGAATACTTTTAAAGAATCTGTGCAATATGTGCAGTATTTATGCAACTGAGATTTTGATTATGCTATTAAGTTAATGCAATGATCTACAGTACATTGATCCAAATCAATGGATCTCTGTGGGAGCATCATTAAGGCTTGTGAACAAATGTCATATTTTTGTTGTACTTCTGTGTCCTTAACTGACTTATAAGGTCATCAGAACATGATCTTCCTATCTACAGAATACTGCAGTCAGTATCTTAGAGATCAATAACAAAACTAAAATGTATCTGCAGTTTTCTGGCAGTAACCCTGGAGACCATGATTTATACTGAACAAACCGTAAGTCTCTGTAATAGGAAGCAAATATTTTCAGTCTAATCATTGCAGAACAGTACTTGTTAATTGAAAGAACTCAGAGCTCTATAAGTAAATGTAGTAATATACTACAAACAACAATTAAAGTAAGCAACAATCACAAAAGCAATTTTTGTACAGGACGTTGTATAAAAATAACAACTTCACCGGTTTTTAAGATCTTAAATCTTAAAGATATAGACCTTTGGGTGAAATGCCACAGAGTTAAAATGACAGACCATCTTCATATAAAGCAAAAATAATGAGGCGATTAACCAGCTACAACAGTTAGATTCCTGCAGGATACATGTTAGAATTAAAAAAAAAACAATGCATTCTCTTTTTCGTGTTAAATGAAACAATCTTTGGCATCTGATTCATTTAGACTTTTAATCAACCTGACACTGGCCTCAGAACTGAAAAGATATGTATACATTTTGGTGAGAAACATTCTCCAAAGCCTGTCTTTCGGATGAGATGTTAAACCAAGGTCCTGACTCTCAGTGGTCACTGAAGATCCCCAGGCATTTCTCAATAAGAGTAGGGAGTTATCCCAGTGTCTGGGCCAAATTTCCCCCCTCGGCCTTTACTGTGGCCTCCAAATTGTCCCCATGTATGATTGGCTTGCACTTGCCCTGCGATGGACTGGCGCTCAGTCCAGGGTGTACCCTGCCTTGTGCTCATTGCTTGCCGGGTAGGCTCCAGCTTCCCGCAACACCGCATGGTATAAAGTGGTTTGGCAAATCACATGACATGACATTCTCCAAAGCTAAGCCAAGCCAAGTCAAAGGCTAAGCTAACCAAGCCTTTACAAAACTAAACTGCAGTATTGTACTGGTCTATCACAGGCTTATTAATTACAATTATATAAGCTGGATTTTTAGAAAAATCAAAATGTTGCTGCACTTTTAAGAAATAATTTTCCTGTGTCTAAGCAGTTACATATCTATTCATCCACTTTCTAACCACTTTATCCAACACAGGATTGCGGGGGTCCTGGAGCCTATGATGGCCTATGACGGCAAGCAACATGCACAAGACAGCCCGTCGTAGGGCACAGGCCAAACCACAGCAGCCAGCGAAAACACAGCGAGAACATACAAACTCCACACAGATAGCACCCCAGGAACTGAACCCAAGGCTGAAGAACTGCCAGGCTGTAATGCTAACTACTGTACCACCATGCCACCTAAGAGTTACATAGCTGTTTCAGAAATGTTGACCACATGACAAATGTCTTCTCTATTTTGAAAGACTGCTATGTTTAAATTTAGAGGTTAGCAAAGACTCACAGAATAATTGTGCTTATAGTATGAAGTTACTAAGCAATGTTTTGATGACATTCAATACAGCCATTTGCTATATCTTCCAAGCATGGAAGGGCTATATCGTGATAATTACAGAGATACAGAAAGAGAAAAGAGATAGGAAAATCCTTACAATCCTAAGAGGCTCCATAAAAGGCAGCTAAAATACAGAACAGTTCTCTTTCTATATCTCATAGATATCTTTCACTACATTTCTCAGTAGGTATTATTAATATGCTGAACGCTTGATTTGTAAAATCCCAGTAATATTGATGTCGCCATTGCTCCACAGACAAAGCACTACAGAATAATGAAGCACCAGAGTTTGTAATAATATTAAAAGAGGCTTAAGATAAGTACTCAGAAATAGCCTTATGAATAAAAAAGCTTGTCCTACAATAAACGTACTGAAAACAATCAGAAAGAACAGAAGGTGGGTGTGTACAGAATGTTTTCAGCCCTCTGCAGGCATTTCCAGCATGAGGGAGAGACACTCAGCAGCTGGAAAGGGTATGTGAGCAATGCTGGGGGCTGAAATCAAAACTGGATTATTTTTCTATTAGCCTGTGTCAGCAGAGCTTCAGTTCTCTGTATTAAAAAAACATATTCATCACACATAAAAGCAGTGCTCAAGGCTTTCACTGAAGTTCTGTGTGTGTGTGTGGGGGGGGGGGGAGCTTACCTGCTTACATGCATTAGAAGCCAAACATTCGTTCTGAAACCCCAAAATAACAAGTAACTCAAACCCAGCAAAGCTAAAAAGACAGAAGGCTGGATTACTAAAGAATTAGTATGCTTGTAAAATGCAAAAGAGATCAGCCCATTTACTGGCAAACTGAACCGCTCTCAGTAGTTGTCCATTTTAGCACAAACACAGCCAAAATCCATCCAATGTGCCCATTTTCCTTAAATTCCTAAATAATTCCAGACATATTCAACATGCCCTGAAAACAAGTTACCGGTGTGAGAAAAAAAAATAATTTAGTGAGGTGTTGTTATAGCACAAGAAGAATAAAAGATAAATGACCCAACAGTACCTTGTTGTTTTATGTAATTTCCCCAAGCAGTCAATGAGATCGGAAATAAACGGCGGTGTGAGATGGGGGGGGTTGTAGGCTGTCCTGCAGCTCTGTTGACACAACCCCGAGAATACAGAAAAACGCAACACGATCGCAGACTTCTAATTGGTGCTAACAAATCCAGACATGGCTTGCTAAAGCAAAAAAAAAGAGAGGAGGGATTCAGCTGAATCAGCTGATGATGGCTTCAGCAGGACATGAAATATTTGCTGGCTCAAAGGGATCAGATGAGAATAAAAAACAGCCAGATCATGAATAGGGATTCAATCCTGGACAGGGCGGCCTACTGCCAAGGCCATGGGAACAGTTGCTATCCACAGAACTGCACCCAAGAGCTAATATTAGCATGCAGGAAGAGGCGAGGGCTCCCATCAGAATACAGGGCCCTGCAGGGTTGAAAACAGTCCCAGACTACCCTCCAATTTCTCGTTTGATTTTAGCTGCGCAGTTACAGGAATCTGTAGAGTTGCATTCATGTTTATTACTGTTTTTGAAAAACCCACAGGACTGATCAGCTGCCATGTTGTGCAAATCTCACTGTCTTACAACTCAGAGAGAGGACAGAGTCTTACAGAGGTCAGAAAAAAGCCTCTACTTGTACTGTGTCAGCTATTGCAACATACTGTACTGTACTTGGAGAGCTGCAGGACTTTTTTCCATATTGAATATATGTTTTATAATACTTTTTTATTATTTTAAAATATATAATACAGTTATATTATTGGTGATGCAGTGGTTAGCATTGCTGAGCCCTGGGTCCAATTCCTGGGGTGCTGTCTGTGTGGAGTTTGTATGTTCTCCCTGTGCTTGTGTGGGTTTCCTCCTGGTGCTCGGGATATCTTCCACAGTCCAAAGACGTGCTGGTAGGTTAACTGGCGTCTAGGAAAATTGGCCCTGGTGTGAGCATGTGGTTGTGTTTGTGTTTGAGTGTGCCCTGTGATGGACATGGGTCGCACTTAGGGTGCATCCCGCCTCGCATCCATTGCCTGCCAGGATAGGCTCCAGCTTTCCCACTGGAAAAGTTCTGTTCTAGATAAAGCAGTTAGAAAATGGATGGATTGATAGAATTATTGGTATATTATCATGTGACTATTTTCACATTTTATTATTTTATTAAGTAATTGAAACAAAAGGCATTACAGAATATTGGTTACAACTAATAGGTTTATTCCATGCTGAAAAGAAAAGAAAGGAAACACAACGTTTCGGCTGTGGAGCCTTCTTCAGGTGTGAGAAAGACAGCAAAGATTAAATAGCATAGGAGAACAAAAGCCAGGAGAGGGGAGGAGGCGGGAGCAGGGGAGAGGCAGAGAGGCCACTCAGGCGGTGCGAAGCGGAGAGAGGTGTGAGGTCGAAACATGCAAATGAATAGAGAGAATTAGAAGAAAACAAGTCTGTCATCGAGAGAAGGGGGAAGGTGTGAACTAAGTTTCAGGATAATTGTAGTTTCTGATGTCTTTCTGCTATGGGAGTTAAGAAACCCTTTTTTGAGAACACAGACGGAGAGATCAGTGTGATCGTGGCCGTCAGGCACTGTCTGTCCTGTCTTTCTCACACCCGAAGAAGGCTCCACAGCTGAAACGTTGTGTTCTCTTTCTTCTCTTTTCAGCATAGAATAAACCTATTACTTGTTCCGTTGCAGCCTACGCATGCTGACCCAGCTACCCACCTGAACTATTACAGAATATTTATTTATTGTCACGTTCATTATTGTACATGTAGACATCTTTGGTCGAGCCAAATTATTTGCTTTCACTAGTGTTCTCCGGTTCATGTTTCATTACTGATTTTGAATAGGTCTACTGGGCCACCATGAGGATTTGAGGACTCTGCTCAGCTTTTTTAGCTTGTCAGAGTAGGTCACTCTCTGTAGCCCAGAAATGTGTCTGCTTGCTTTTCTCTGGATGTATTCCAGAACAGCAACATCTTTTTTGGAACGTGGTAAGCAAAATATTGTAAATGAGGTCTTACTAGTGTGCTGTACATTTTTGACATAACACCTCTTAATATAATTATTTTATATAGGGTGTCCCATCTGTATTTGACACATTTATATTGAACATATCTGAGTACAATTATACTTTTGACCGGTTATATATTTTTATGTTCTACAGGTGAGCCCTTGAAGATTTGAATGATGGTCCATTAGACTATGCCAACACAAATTAAATGTGTTAAACTCTCCTCTAAGTATAGTAGTGTTGTTGCTACTCAGAGAGCTTACAGATGGTAATTACGACGCAAAGATTTTCCATGCTATAACATGTTGTAATATGTCCAGAGGATGGTAAAACAAAACTCCCATGTTTATGCTTCATTAATATCATAAATTTGTGATTTCCTTTCTCAAACTTTGCTTTATTACACAAATGCATAAAGTAAATGGGCCAATCTTAATACAAATATATTAAAAACACAGCTTTAACTATATACATTATAATATTCTCTTTGTCTTTTTTATTGCTTCACCAACACTGGCTAGAGGACAAAAAAATTATCTAAAAAATTATTCCTCTGTAACTTTTTCAAGCTCTATGCTCCTCTAGTATTCACAGGATCAAGTGATTGCATTTCAAACCTGGGTTTGGTAGATATATGGTGTGCGTTCAACCCCACATCCAGAGAATTTACTTTTATCTCACCAAGCGTTATTTGTACTCCAGAACTGGTTAAGATCTCTGCTTCTCAAGCTCTTTTTTACTGCTCTGCACAATGATGAGATACCCATTTTGTTGTCAGATCACCATGCAAGTTTTTGCAGAGACTCACAGATGAGTTCCTGCATGCTCCCACAGCTTTAAAAGACGATGTGATTAAATGTGACTTCAGAAACATTTCTGAATTGTAAAACCAAGTTAACTTTTCTAAAACTACTCACTGTATCGATGCTGCTGCACATGAAATTAACCATGTTAGCCAGCCTAAATAATTAAATTTTGGTGTTTATATTCCACAGTCAATTTCAAATGCATAGATCTAGGCAAAACTGTCACTTCCAACAGCGGTTGACCCAGCCATATACTGTATTGGCTTTGAGAGTCCTCAGCAATTAATGTTTTTTTCAGATTTTTCAACTGCACAGGTAAAGTATGGCTGTCAGATTCCTGAATGCTAAATTATGTTTTTATTGCAAATGATATATTTCACATATGTGATCAGGAAAATAATTAAATTTCTCCAGTCTCCTAAGTTACTCTGGGTCTCTCCAACAGAATTGCCTATACTTGAGGTGCCAATTTCCCTGGTTAAGCTCAGGAAGGTATTGCGGGACATGAAATGGATAATTAACCTGGCATCAATGGCACTTCTACTTGTTATGTCCTGGTCCCAATTACTCCCCCTTCTATTTGAATTGATACATACTGTTTTTCAGAGGAGTTTGTTTTGATGAGATGATGATAATGTTGTTACTGTAGGTCCTCATTACTCATATCCTCATTAGAAACCCGGAAGCACCAATTTGGAACAGCCCATTGTGGTTTTCACATGTAAGCTTGCAGCACTAACCCTACAGTTGCACAGATGGAGAATTAAGACACACAGGCAGATTTCTCTGACCCTCCCGCCTTCAAACTGTGTCTTTAAACATTGCACAGGTGCCACAGGGCTGTATCGAAGGTTCAGCGCCAACTGGAGGAGAGGTGCATCCCTTACCGACAGCACTGCCATCAGTAAGCACCTCACTGAGATCTGAGAACATCCTAACTGTACTAGGTGGTACTCATCCAATCCTCTGAGCACTCATAATAAAATCCTCACAAAGCTCAATCTGCGTTCAGGGGTTATGGGTTCAGCCCTTGGGAAGCCCAATGACTAAAGTTCTGTACTCCAAACGCTTCGCAAGAAATCAAATAACAAGCATTCATCTCAATATGATATTTCAAGGGGCGCTTTCCAAAGACATCCACTTTCTGCTGTGTTATTTGCGTTTTCTCTGAAACCAAAAGTTCAAGCCTGCTGTCTATTGTCTCTTCATGTCTCTTCCCCATTTCTGTTAACAATACTCTGCATAGTGTATTGCTCTCTACTGATGACATATATTGTAGACAATGATTTCCAATCTCTGCCTCATCTGCTAAGCATTTTTCATTATTTTACGCCACTATCAGTTAAAAAAATAATTGGCCATCTGTATGAGTGGTCTTAAATTTTGCAATGCAGAAAACTGACCTACCTTGGAAATGTGTCAGGCACTTTAGATTCTTTGGTATTGACACTTTATATGTTTTTAGAGTAAAAGAAAAATAATATAAAGTTAAAATGGATGGACACAGTTCTGTTCAAGCTTATAATAAATAAAAATAAAAATGAATGGTCTGCTTTCTTGATATATAATCCCTCTCCCCTCATAGGAATATTGGGGCAGGCATCCAGCTAGAGTTTGTCAACTAATCTGGAAAAAAAATATATTTCTACTCCTTTGTTTCATTTTCACTGATTTAGTTAATGAAACTGCAACTTTTGCTTCCTGGTGTCAAAATGAGTCAATTCCAGTCTGTCTATGGATACTTTAACAGACTGGATTTTAGTCCTAGAAGTAATTACTAACCACACAGCATTTAGCACATTGATGAAATCGCACAAAATATGCCACTGACATTTTCCCTTCTTCATAAACTTCTAAGAAGTCATTTTCATTGTTTTCACATTGGAGAAAGAAGGGGATTCATACTTATACTCATTCATTCATACCTTTTTAATAAATATGGACTCCATTTTGTTTCAGTATGTGCAATATTGTTTACCTAGCTCTTCTCTGTTAGACTATTTATTTCATTTAGTTTCCACTCCACACCCAGAGCACTCCCAACAGGACAAGAAGATACTGGTCTATAATTATTTGGTTTTCTCACGTTTTTGTGTGGATGGATGCCACATTAGCAATTAAACACATTAAACTGTCTCATTCTTTCATTGTAAAAAAGTGTGTTTCAGTCTCTATCTGTACAGTTTCAAAACATACTTCAAAGCATGCCATATTTCGATCACAGGTTGCTAACGGTTCTCTCACTTCTATTTTCCTCACTCTGTCTTTATTGTTTGAAAAGACCAAATCAATAATCATCCCACCTGCTTGGTGCTGTGACAAATGAGTAAGAAGGATCTTTTTTACAAAAATAACTACCTAGGCAGTATGATATATGTGCTATAGGCCTAATATGACAGGCCTACTGTACCTCTCTCTAGGTGGCTGTTGAGCCCTGAACATACGGACAAACCATAAAAGAAAAAAATGAACAATGAGGGTTTATTTTACCAATATTCATCAACATATACAAAAGACACATTAATTCTAAAAACCCAATAGAAACCATCCCTTTATATACCTTGCCTAGTCTAAATAAGACCTGTGCGAGAATCAATTACAACACCACAGGTGAAATTTATTTACACAATAGAGGCCTATTGCCAGGTCAGCTGAAACTACTAGGGTAATTACTGCTGGCCAGTCAAATCTACCTAATGGAAAAGCCAAGAAAAAGAAGGCCATGGTGGTGGGTGTTTTTTATAATGTGTTTCTTTATAAACTGCTTTTTTCTGTGCTCCTGAACATCCTGTGCAGTGGTGAACATTGCACTAGAAAATCTATAAACATTCCAAAATACAAAGGCGATTGGTCTGACTGTAGTAGTACCGTAGTGACGATACACCTTGTCTTTACTGAAAGCAATGTGTTATTTAGACTTTTAATCAATAACAATTTACCTCAGCTCCCCAAAAAGACAGTAAAATAACCACAGAACTTGTTGTTTTCATGGGAAGCACAGAAATTATGCCAAATATCCTCCCAAATTTTAGTCACATTTTCAATAAGAGTTACAATGCCCATTGTAACTGTTTGAAAACGAGCTAACGAAATCTCATTTAGCCTCTTTAATTGAGTGATGACATGGGTCAAATGGATGTGATGTGCAGCATGTTAATAAAGAAACAGACAACCATACAAATCTTCATTCATTGAATTACTGGACCCAAAGCCTTAACTCATGAATTATTTAAATGCTGCTCTTACCGTACTTACCGTGCTCTAGAAGGAGATTTCTATTACTAAATCAGTACATTTAAATAAGTCTGTTTGGGAATCATAATATATTAAAAATAAATACATCTGAGATGCTATGAAAGGTTACAGCTGTAGTGATACAGTAGCAATGATTGCAAGGATTTAAGTATTGCAGACCACTTTAGGGGAATTTAGTCAATTTAATTAAATGTTTCCATCTTAATAATTAGGTGTCTCGCTGAAGGGTGTTTATGACATTACAACACCACTCTGAAGGCAGTGTTCAGGAAGGAACTTCTTTTGCTTTGAACTGTGCTTTCCTGCACTTTCTCTTTTACTATGGTGCACCATGGTACCATATATAGTATGATATATCTTGGTTCCACATATGGTACCATATATGCAAGCAGATACCGTTTGTTTTGAGCTAATATACTTAACACATGCA
Organism: Atractosteus spatula; assembly: GCF_055471065.1. NCBI lineage: Eukaryota > Metazoa > Chordata > Actinopteri > Semionotiformes > Lepisosteidae > Atractosteus > Atractosteus spatula. Next base: position 32,882,158 of record NC_142707.1, read on the forward strand.
ATTTATTGTGTAACTGTGTCTCCTGTCATGTAATTGACCATCATCATTGCTATCAGAGAACTACCACTCTGCTCACTGCTCTGATAGCAATGATGATGGTCAATTAGATGACAGGAGACACAGTTACACAATCGCATGTGTTAAGTATATTAGCTCAAAACAAATGGTATTTGCTTGCATATATGGTACCATATGTGGAACCAAGATATACCTTCACCATCAGTAAAGAACTACCAGAAACACTGGATGGGACTGGATGTCTGAAACAAACATTCTTTTCTTTAAAGGTGCTTCTTCTAAGTTAACAAGTAAGAAGACACCCAAGATACAGAAACTTTCCCAGACAAAATGGTAACAGAAGAAAAATAATTTCAGTTCAGAAACAGTTATAGGGATTACTATTTAATCCAGAGAAAAGTGTCTGACTCAGAGTCACCGTTGCCCTCTGTAAATTACACAAGGATATTGAATGCATGTTGGCTAGGTGTTTTATTGTTACCACATGACTGTAATTCACTGCCAGCTATCCAATTTAATCACGCAACACTGTCGAGACAGTAGTGTATTTTGGTTCCCACGGCAAAAGATTCAACAAGCAGCAGGAGTGGATATTCCCTGCCGTCCAGGGAATACACAAAGACAGCAAATAGTGGAAGGCAGCACAGTTTATGTATACAAGTAACAGAAAAAAAAGGATCCTCCTCCAGCCAGTGTCAAAATTACTTTGTACAACCACAAAACATGAAATATGCTGTTTACAAAGTCTCTCGTGCTCTCCACCTGTGGTGTTCCCATAGCAATGTCTCAGTCTGTCACTCTAGCACATACTGTACCAGGAGGTGATTTGCTGTAAATGAAAACAAAACTCAAGTGAGGCTCACCCTCCCTCCAGTTGTGTGCTGCTTGTGTTGCCTTTGGCCAGGTTCTGTACTGTGAGACAGAAGTTGCTTCCACTGTGCCTCACTTATATGTTTCCCCTGTACTGTAGTTCCAAGTGTGCAGTTTCTCAAGTCACAAACCACAGTGGGCCAACAGCCCTCTCTTCTGTTCAACTGCGACTTAAAACAAGATGTCACATTTTATAGAAAAGAGGCTTAAAGTGTTGATGCTGGAATCTGAGAAACAAAAATATTTCTTAGAAAACAAAGTGATTTTCACACAGACAAAAAAACTAATACTAGAGTGAGGATATTTATTGCTTCTCCGTGTTAGGGGGCACAGCATAAAAAGCTTATGGCTCATAAGAAAATAGGATCATCATAAGAAAATGCACTGCTTCACAGGATGATAGTTATTTTAATCATCTCTGTTTACATCTCATGAAAGGTGGAAAATAAAATCCTTATTTCAATTATCATAAAGTAGGACTTCTGAAGAACTAGAACCTCAGGCAGAAAGAAAGAAGACATAAAACTCTACATTTGATTATTTTTGTTTCAGAATGATGGATTGTTAGTCATTTTCACTGCCATCATGACTTCAAGTAAGGCAATTCTAAGCTAGCGAATACAGTGTAAGCTAGATTCGGCTACAGTTACATCTCGGAACATGAAGCTGAAACTCACTTTATATTAAACCTCTCCAGGACACAGACAGCTTAGCATCATTTAGGAAAAAGTACTGGAAACGCACAAAGCATCAGCTTAAATAGAGAACAATAATAAAAGTAACAGAAATAATAACATGGAGCAATTTTATTTATGACTGCCTTTCGAGAAACCTAAAGCATCATACAGCAGAAAACATGTAATAAACCTACAAGCCGCAAAAAGAATTAGACACAAATAGCACAGCACATTGGCCCAGTAAAAGAAAAGTCCCATTTAAAGCTACAGTAAAAAAAGAGGTTTTTCAGTAACTTTTAACAATGTTGACAGTCACAGAGATGTGGATTTGGGCTGTTTGTTTCATAGAGCAGGTGCTGTGCACAAGAAGGCAGTATCAAAAAGGCATCAAACATAATCAAACAGGCAGGAAAAATTATATCAGATCCTTCCCACATCCTCAACTCTGAATATCAACTTCTTCCTTCTGGCAAACGTTTCAGGGTTCCCAAATGTCAGTCAAACAGATACAAACATTCCTTTGTTCCACTATCCATTAAAGCTGTCAATGCAAATGTCAAGGATAAACATAATTTTGACTCTTACAACCCACTTGAGTGCAATATGTTTTGTGATGTGTTATAAATGTTACATGTTGTTATGTAATATACTGTACATGTGCAATAGAGTGATGTGCATTGTTTTTTTCTTATTTTTTGTAATAGCATAATGTGCAATGTTTTTTTCTTCTTTTTTTTTTGTTTGCATTCTATTTAAATGTACAGGAGTGCTAGGTGTCCACAAAAAAATTCTCTCAGGGCACAATAAAAATCTTATCTTATCATCCAATGTGTGGAGTTTCCTCTTCAGCAGAGAAAGAAGGACTGAACCGACAGATTATGAGCTGGACTATGCTCACGCAGTAAGTCCTTATGATATCCTGGAGGTATTCCACTTGCAGCCTTATACAAGAGAGGCTTTAAGCAAACTTCAACTTTTGCTGGGAGCCCGAGCAATTTACAGAGGGTAGAAGTTTTTATACTACATACTTTTACTTAGCACTCAACCCAATGAATTCTGAACATACTTAAGCTTAGTTAGTACCTATTAAATAACTAATAATTAATCCTAGTTAAACGTACAAATGTTTCAATATCATACAGACAAAGCAAGGGTTTTAACTCTGCAATGCTATGCAGGTGGAAGAAAGATAACTTTGTATGACATTCCTGTGTTTCAAAAGGCTACAAAGGGTCAAAAGTAACACCACAACTTCATCAAGGGTTTGATTTCAACACTGCCGACAACAACACTGTTGCTACCAACTCTGCAAAACTGTCACTAGGGGTATATGAGCAAAACCTGTCCTTCTAGCTTAAGGACATCCTGTTGCATCCCTGTCTGAATTTGAGACAGACAAGCACAGAAATGGCTAATTGAATATGGTCTGCCATTATCTCCAGGTGTCATCAGTACAGGAGTGAAACCCAGGTCCATAATGAGGAATAATCTGACCCAGAGATCAGACGTAAATACTACCGAGCAAAGGCAGCAGCTCAGAAATGTGTGCAGCACCCTGAATAAAAGTGACAAAATCAGATTTAAAACAGACATGATTTATGAAATGGCTCCTAATAACCAGACAGAAACCAAATGAAGAGAAGTACCATTAACGCCTAGGTATTTGTCCATGCAACCATTGGTAAGGTCATCATTAATGTTACTGAAACCTACATGTAAGCCCAAAGAAGAAGAATATTAAGTGACCCCACATCACAGGCCATCAACAAATTATTATCTTAATAAGAATTGTTTCACTGCTGTGTCTCTGTCCAAACCCTGACTGAAAATGTTCGTAGTTCATTTGATGCAAGATGAGACTGTACTTGAGTTGCCGCTGCCTGATCCAGAGATTTTGTGGGATGAAAATCTCGGTCCTCTAATTTCCTGTAAGTGCTTAAGGGTCCAACGCAGGATTTTTAAGACATGTGTGACAGCACTGGACTTGACACCTAAGAATACCAGATTAGATGTAACAAAATCATCGGTGAGGTTATTAACAAATGGACAAAGAACAGAATGCACTCAAAATTTATAACGCAATCAGCTGTGTTGGGTGTTATTGTAAAGAAGAACAAAACTATAAAGTAATACAAAATGACTTATGGAGAAAGTGGAGTTTTTTTGTGGTCTCTTCCACTTTCAATCTATGGAACGTCAAAGTCTACAGTTAGCAGGAGGAACTGTTAACGGGTAGTGGAACTGTCAGGTACAACAGATCAACCCAGTGATCAGAAAATGCCCAGTTCAAAGGTTTGTAGGTCAGAAATGCCACAACACAAGAACTGACTAACTTTAATAATGTATGTCCATGTCTATGTACATGTCTATGTCACCTCTGAAGCTGCCATGCTGATAGAGCCAAAAAAAACAGTGAAGAAAATGACAGTAGCCAAGCAGCTGAGAGATTCACGTATATTGATAATTCCAAGAAGTAAAATAATTGTGTCACTTGGACAAAGTAAAGCTAGCAGCTCTGAAAAAGTATACAGAAACCTAGTGTGAGATCCTTTCATCTCATGGTAAAAAACAAGCATTCAAAATATGTAACATTTTGCACAGGAATTAGATCTAGACCAGCATCGAAGTATTGACTGCTAAACCAACACCCAAAGCAGACTAGCTAGATTTTTCAGTATAGCCATATTCAGTAGGAATAACCTCTTTTAAGCAGCAGATACAGTAGTTAATTGGCAGGTACCATGTTTCAGTCAGACCAAAGAAATCCACTCTCTGATCAATGATAAATCCAATGAGAATCACAGCCTTCTTATTTAATGAAAGAGCAGTAAAGAGAGCAAATCTAGTAGACATCCTCAGTAAACAGAGTTTAGATTTTGAGACAGCTCATGCTGCAGTTTTGGGGAAACGGCACAGAGACTCATTATCAATACCACGCCCATGAGGTGAACACCAACAGGATAAAATTGCACTAATATTGGAGTCAGAGGTATTATTATAGACTAAACACCCCTGTTCTGATATGGGCGTCAACACAGAATTCCCAGACTATGCGAGTGATGATACAATATTCTCTTTTTAGTAACAAAGGAAGTGAAGGGTTATACACATACTGTAAATAGAAGTCTCACTAATCTCCAGACAGAATAAGAGATCATGATTATTGGACCAAATAACACGACAGTAAATGTACAAAAACAGTGATCAAAGGGTACACAAGCAGTCCAGAGAAAAGCTGTATTATCCTTTGAAAGACTTTGAAGAACCTTGCATCTGCTGACACCATTTATTCCAGTCCACACAGTTACAGATTTTTACCACGGACATTAACATCATTACTTCTAGTCGGTGTGCACTGCGATATGCACTGGATATGCAGAGTTCTACAGAAAACTGCAAATAAGCTTAAACCTTTTGGGCTGTTTTACATAATTTTTTATTCTTTTTGTGTTTTTTTTCATTGTTGTTGTGTTTCAACAGGCAACCCCTCAATGGGGAAGATGTTCCTAGGAGACAGAAATCGACAGGAACTGGACAACAGCAGTCACAGCCAAACCAGAGCCAGCTGCAGTATGCAGCGCAACAGCGGAGAGGCAAACAGTGAGCCATGCCAGCAGACTGCAGTAGCAGCAGGAAAACAATCAAACAATGGAGCTGTACACAATATACAAGACGGTGAACAGTTAAGCAAGCTGGCACATACTGTAGCAGTGGTATCAGCATCTAACAGCACACAGCACTGAGACAGATGGAAATCATAATCAGGGCTCTGGGACACTCTGGAACAGTGACCCATGGCAGGCCAAGACAGAACCAGGAAATCAGGCAGAAGCAGCAGAGATAAGGAAAAGAACAAGTCCCAGGCAACTACATGGGCCACTCTAGAACACGTAGCAAGTTCCCAGGCAGAAAGAAAATGAACTAATTTGGAAGAAAAAAAAAGTAGTACAAAAAAAACAAAAAGAGAAAGCAACTAGTAAATGAAAACCAAAATCCACAGAAGAAGAACTAAAACAAACTGAATAAACCAAAAACAATGTGGAGAAATGGCAGTCGAGGGGCATCAGGGCACTCTCACAAACAGAAGGTACAAGAGAGTAATGCTGGGACATCAAGACAGACTAGAATGGGACAGCTTTTGGCCTTACAAGGTTGCAGTTACTTTCACTGATAAGTGAAAACTGAGCTCAGAAAGTCAACTGCCTTGGTATAGAGTCCTACCGATCCATTTCAGGTGACCCACATGCCTTTTCCTGCATTAAATTAAGAATGAAAACAATGTACAGTAGTCTGAACTGTATTTAAATCATGGTGAAATGAAAAAGGGAAAAGAACCAAGCCAGCAGTTCTGAAAAGAATGAATACAATATCATTACAATGGTTTTACAATGCTACAGCTATCCATTGGAAACAAAACATCTTCCACTTCTTTACCCAGCAGAACAGTTAGCGCTGACATATACAGTGGTGTGAAAAAGTGTTTGCCCCCTTCCTGATTTCTTATTTTTTTGCATGTTTGTCACACTGAAATGTTTCAGATCATCAAACAAATTGAATTATTAGACAAAGATAACACAAGTAAACACAAAATGCAGTTTTTAAATGAAGGTTTTTATTATTAAGGGAAAAAAAAAATCCAAACCTACATGGCCCTGTGTGAAAAAGTGATTGCCCCCTAAACCTAATAACTGGTTGGGCCACCTTTAGCAGCAACAACTACAATCAAGCGTTTGCGATAACTGGCAATGAGTCTTTTACAGCGCTGTGGAGGAATTTTGGCCCACTCATCTTTGCAGAATTGTTGTAATTCAGCCACATTGGAGGGTTTTTGAGCCTTAACCGCTTTTTTTAAGGTCATGCCACAACATCTCAATCGGATTCAGGTCAGGACTTTGACTAGGCCACTCCAAAGTCTTCATTTTGTTTTTCTTAAGCCATTCAGAGGTGGACTTGCTGGTGTGTTTTGGATCATTGTCCTGCTGTAGAACCCAAGTGCGCTTCAGCTTGAGGTCACGAACAGATGGCCGGACATTCTCCTTCAGGATTTTTTGGTAGACAGCAGAATTCATGGTTCCATTTACCACAGCAAGTCTTCCAGGTCCTGAAGCAGCAAAACAGCCCCAGACCATCACACTACCACCACCAAATTTTACTGTATGTATGATGTTCCTTTTCTGAAATGCTGTGTTACTTTTACGCCAGATGTAATGGGACACACACCTTCCAAAAAGTTTAACTTTTGTCCCGTCAGTCCACAGAGTATTTTCCCAAAAGTCTTGGGGATCATCAAGATGTTTTCTGGCAAAACTGAGAAGAGCCTTTATGTTCTTTTTGCTCAGCAGTGGTTTTCGTCTTGGAACTCTGCCATGCAGGCCATTTTTGCCCAGTCTCTTTCTTATGGTGGAGTCATGAACACTGACCTTAACTGAGGCAAGTGAAGCCTGCAGTTCTTTGGATGTTGTTGTGGGGGTTTTTTGTGACCGCTTGGATGAGTCGTCGCTGCGCTCTTGGGGTAATTTTGGTCGGCCGGCCACTCCTGGGAAGGTTCACCACTGTTCCATGTTTTCGCCATTTGTGGATAATGGCTCTCACTGTGGTTCGCCGGAGTCCCAAAGCTTTAGAAATAGCTTTATAACCTTTTCCAGACTGATAAATCTCAATTACTCTGTTTCTCATTTGTTCCTGAATTTCTTTGGATCGCAGCATGATGTCTAGCTTTTGAGGATCTTTTGGTCTACTTCACTTTGTCAGGCAGGTCCTATTTAAGTGATTTCTTGATTGAGAACAGGTGTGGCAGTAATCAGGCCTGGGTGTGGCTAGAGAAATTGAACTCAGCTTTCCAAAGATGTGATAAACCACAGTTGATTTATGTTTTAACAGGGGGGGGGGCAATCACTTTTTCACACAGGGCCATGTAGGTTTGGATTTTTTTTTCCCTTAATAATAAAAACCTTCATTTAAAAACTGCATTTTGTGTTTACTTGTGTTATCTTTGTCTAATATTTCAATTTGTTTGATGATCTGAAACATTTCAGTGTGAAAAACATGCAAAAAAATAAGAAATCAGGAAGGGGGCAAACACTTTTTCACACCACTGTATATGCATATTATGTTTTATGTACGTGTATATATCTGTAATTGTGATGAAGCAAACTAAGGCTTAAAGCCTCTCCTTTAAGAATAGGAATTGTCCAAGTATATTGGACATTTCTGACTTGATTGATTGGACTCCTGTGGAATTCCATTCCACAGGCAGAAAAGAGTTCAGCTGATTGGCCCTGTGCTTAATAGGACATTCCTCAGGACTAGCAACAGTCAGTACAGAAGCAATCAGATGCAGAGGGCAGCAAGCTATGCCTAAGCTCCTGCAGTTCAGGGCGGGAAAGAGTTTGTGGATTCCTGAATTGTAGAGATGTTAGATAGCATAGGAGTGTTTATTCACCTCCTGTGCTTTAACTTCGGCAGTCTTAAGCCCAGTCCATTCCAGGTTTAAGAAGCTGGAAAGAGATAATGAAAACTTGCAAGGATTTTGCTAGGCGCTGGCTTTAGTAGTAGTTTCTACTACTTTCTAAGTAGTTTCTAAATAGATTCAATCTAGTAGTTTATCTAGCGTGTACAGTATTTCTGGATTAATTTGAGTTCTCTGGGGCCTTTATAGTGTCAACTGGATGACAGGGAGTCAGGTGAGCCAATAGTTCTTGGAGAGGACCATGTCCATTCCAGTAAAGGGAAGACCAGCCGTGAAAGAGTGTGCCAGGGGTTGCAGGGAATGAAAGGAAAGAGCTATATTTTGCAAGGGAGAGAGATGGAAAAAGAAGAGGAATCTGACAGCTCTTCTAGGGGAATGGAGGATTGAAGAGTGGTTCCATGTGAAGAGGAACTTTAGAGATTTCACTGACTAATACCTTCTTGATGGATTGTTGTCTTTTTGGGGGACTGAGCAGGCTTCTCCAAAAGGGGACCACTGGCACATCATAGGAGCCTGGAGGGGTTCTGCACGCTAAACAGGTGACTGACCACATCTGCGTACTCTGTTGATATACTGGCTCAGTGTTACAGTTTGTGGCTTGGAGGTTGGGATTCACCACAAAAATATATTATAGAACCTAAAATATATTTTATATAAGTGTAAGGAAATATATATGTGTAAGGAATTGTTATCATACAGACTATATACACTACACATTAAAAATATGCTTTATGTATTATAATAAATATTGCCATTATTTGATGTGGGACAAATGATCTTGTGCAACCTGTCAGGATTAACCTAATAACTTAAAAATACATGGATTAGTTCTCATGAAAGAGAATTCAATAACACGTTATATTAAGATAAGTCTATTATTAACATCTTCTTTAATTATTGCATGTAGATTTTCATGCCATTTCCAGAATACTTTCTAATTCCAGTATCCATGTTCAAATTCAATCTGCACACACAATGAGAGCTTGAAATGATAATAAAACCCTATAAATTATTGATTAAAATCAATGTGGTGATTTTAAAAAAGAAATTAAAGAAACATTCAAATAAAATCTGTCTTCTACTTAAAACCAAAGACGTATTCACACTGAATTTATGAGTTTTTAATTTAACAGAGGCTTTTGGTGACATCTGTAGAGATTTGTAAAAAATACTGAAAAGGATAACCTTTAAAGGACCATATTAAAGTTACAAGCAAAAGGGAAAATTGTCTTGCGCCATCCTCAATATTTTATTAAAACTGCCAAGCCTTTACATACTGTAATGATGTTTTGTAAAAGATACCAGACTGCTGAACAAAGCAGATCAGGACATGGCACTCTTCAAATGGGTGTGTGATATGAATGCTACTGTACTGGTTCAAAAAACAAAACCCACACTAGTGCAAAATTTTTATTACTCCTAACCATGCTGTCACTGCACCAATTAAGGAGCCGACTGATTAAAATTAATGATTCATTTACATGTGTTTAATCAAGAGAATAAAGACAAGCATGCACACAGAAGCTGGTGCCAGACGGATGTCTAGAACAATCAGTCTTGCGTGTTTAAAAAAAAAATCTGAAGCAGAGTAACCCTCGAGGTTCCCACAGAAATCAGGAGCTGCAGATTTGTTTTTTTTTCTAATATGGTCTTGAAACGCACAAGAAGAACCCAAAATCTGAGAGGGAGTATTCTGTCCATCTAGTCTCTTTGGTTTTTTAAGCAACTCATTGATCTAAGAATGTCATCGAGACATTTTTTAAAGGAAGTACCTCGATGTCTATGTTTTAACTGCACTCCTTCAGTGTTTCCACTTGTAGAGTTGTAGTAGAGTAGCTTATTGCCATATGCACACGTACACTGGAATGCTTTATTGCACTGGTCTCTCGGGACATACACAGTACAACAGACAACACCACACAATGTAGACGACAGGAACAATAAATATTTTGTGGAATAATGTTGTGGAATGTAAAAGTGAGACCAAAAAAAAAGGTAGACTATGTAAAAAGTGCATAGTGCAGATGTGTATTGAGGCCTTGCAGTTAGCTGTTGAGGATGTGTATTGCAGTGGGATAATAGCTGTTCATGGGTCTAGTGGTCCTTGCTTTAACAGTGTGGTACCGCTAGGGAAGAACAGTTTGTGGCCGGGATGGTTAGGGTCATGAATGATGGATTGGGCTTCACTGCAACAGTGGATGGTGTGGAGCTCACCAATTGATGGTAAATCACATCCTACTGTATAATCCCCTGTGCCGTTGCCACAACCATTTGTAGTGCATCTCTGTCATGCATGGTAATATTGCTGTACCACACAGTGATGCCACTGGTAAGGACACTTTCTATGGTGCTGCAGTTAAAGTTCATGAGGAACTGCTTCCCCAAACCGCATTTCTTTAAGCGCTGTAGAAAATGCAAGCTTTTTTTCAGACTGGCTACAGTGGACAGAGTCCACACAGAACCTGAAGCAGCTGACAGTATCCACTGCTGTGCCATCGATGCTGATTGGGGCGTGACTCCCTCTGGGTCTCCTGACGTCCACTATGAGTTCTTTTGTCTTGTTGACATTCAGGGCCAGAATGTTGTCTTCTGGTTCGTGTTTCAATATTGATTCTGAAAAGGTCCACTGGGTCGACTTTGTCAGTGCCTTTTTGCAAACATTTTGCAAACTTGAGTCAGGACCCTTCTTTGACTTCTCTGTCCAGTTTTTTAGTCTCTCAATGTAGGACATTCCTTCAAGACCAGCCTCCTGAGCAGCACTGTTCAGAAGTATTTATTGTCAGGTTTAGAGTGTTTGCAAACAGGAAGCCATATCTAGATGTAGACTACTGTGCATGAGTATTTCACATCAGTAGAGCCAAGTATGGTACTGTATGATTAACTGTGTCCACCACCAAGGAATTTATGGATATTGTCTCAAAAAATAGAAATATTTGGAGTGCTTTTGGGAACTTCTGTCATTTACAATTTACGGCCACTGTTAGTGTTATTTTGGTTAAAGGAAATAAACTGTCTTAATACAATCCCCACTGACATAGCCATAAAATGATATGGCTTTTCAATCAGCAGCATGTGAATTATCTTTCAAATTCAGGTGCATTAGAAGCAGTCGATGGATCAGAAGAAACATAAGTGCTGGTCTTTGTGAAAATCGTGCAGGCAGGTATATAACTGAGAAGGACTAACATTCTAGGAAATGCCTGAAAGTTGTAGTGAATTTCCATTCGGTTTTAAAGCAGAAAATCTTTTTATTTGAAAGAAATTAATTTTTATTTTCTCATTTCCTTTTTATTGTTTTTCATCTTTGTTTTTATTATTAGATTTGTACTGTGTCTTTACATACAGCATTATGCACATTAAAAGGCTATGTGGTTTCTTTTCTTCCAATTCACTAATTTGCATTTAAATTAACAATAATGGAGACTAGTTTTTTAATATTTCTTTTAGTCTGACACTTGCATAATGGTTTTGTTTTTGTTTTGTTATGTGGTTTTATAGGTATGAAATCTGATGCTCAAATCAAAGCAGTAAGATTATTTTTTCCCTGCAATCTCAAAAGCCAGCAGATACAAGGTAGTATTCCGTAAGTGTTCTGATTCGTACCCCAACCACAACACGGCTGCCATATAAACACTGACAAGAGAGTCATTGATGAGAGAAGATAACCTTAACCTTAGATAGGATTTAACATTTTTTAAAGAAATGTAATGCCCTTGATATTTTTAAAAATGTAAGCAGGAGAAGGCATATTCAGTTGTTGTCCTTCATTCCATTAGTACAGATGTTCTACAATCCAGACTTTCTGGTGAGCAGCCTACATTGTACCAGTTACTTAAAGACCATCATGGCATTGTTTTCAAAAACTAATTTAATTTCTTTCAAATCCTAATTCATGTCATTCACAGAGTCCAGGACTAGCAAATTCAAGCATTAAGTATGACATCCCAGCTCTTCAAACACATCACCCCCACTATCTTCCTTTATACAGCCAGACAGCGACACTGTGACACACCTCAACTGTACAGCACCAACCACTTACAAGCTACAGTATGTTCTGAAACTGATCATTACAACTATCCATTCATCCATCTTCAGTATGCTTATTCTAGAGAGTGATATGACAACATGTATCACACAATGTTAGGTGAACACTGCTTGTGTTTGTGGTTGGGGGACCCCACATGCCTTGTAACCCCGTACAACGTTCAACCACGTACAGTTCACGTCTATGCTTTCCACCTCTGCCAGACTGCTGGAACGCTTAAAAGCGGTACATTCAGTTTAATCATTAAAAGGCTTTCCCAGTTTGATGTGTGTTATAAAAACTATCAGGCTTTCTCTGTAAAAGAACAAACAGGCTTTATTTTATTTTCTCCGCATTTCAACGGCTGATTTTATAGACCAGACATACTGAGGTAACAGACTGCGCATAAACAGTCACTGATCCCCCTCCCCTTTATTAATAGGAAATGATTAACTTGGCTAGATCCAGCTGCAAGTAGAGACATGCACACTGCGGCCTCTTAAATTAAAAATTCATCAGACGCAAATCATCCTCTCAGAGGATGCCAAAAAATCTGTAAACGTCCTGGGTCTGGGAGGAGATCTGCTGCCAAGGCTCTTAGTTCAGGGCTGCTCTTTGCTGATTCCACCAGTCGCCTCGCCTGGCTGGAGGTGTGCCAGAAATTCTTGCAGACAAAAAGGTCCTCTTTGAGCCACAAGTTTCAGATTGGCCGGGCAAGCCCTCCTACACACAGACTCTGGCATGAAGCTCTTTCTATAGCAGGGAAGACAAAGTGGAAAGCAAGTGGGGAGGGGCAGGGAGCCTTAATCAGTGTCAGAATGGCCTTCGCGGGTCCTCCTCTCACCGACTGAATCCAAGTGCAAGGCCTGGGTGATGCTACGTGAAGCGGATTTTTCCGTTAAGAATTCTAGTCAGATTACAGGAGGCGAGACGAAATCAGATTCCTCTCAAAAGCCCTATACAGGGAAGGCTTCTTTTTCCATGCTACCATTGTTAGCACTTACGCTGCACAAGACCTAGGGCCCTGCAGTCAGAAAGTGCTTTCGGTGTGAAGTCCTACTTTTCTATCCAGCTTCATGTAGGTTTCTCCCAAAGCCATTTTGATTACGTTTGATCAGCTACTCTATTCAGCGTTCGATCCTTGACAGACCTCGGTTTACGTGAGTAGGTCAAAATGGGATTTGTATTTTAATTAGTAAGCAGATACTGTAGGTGTGTTGATTGTTGGGATTAGCATTGCTCCTTGGAATAATATACTACTGATATCATAAAAATGCCATGTGATATCATAAAAATGCCAAGTGCTCATGTTAGGTATAGGAGTTAAAATTGAGAAAAATCAAAGGAACTGATTAAAAATCTGAATAAATAGTCATTTAATAGGAGATGATTTTTAAAAGGAGCAAGAACAGTGAATGACAATCATTCACTCTGCTGGAGTGACAAAGAACACCTGGTTGCTATCGTCATGGTTGATAACAGCATGTCTGCTATACAAGTTGACAAGAAAATGAGATATTCTGCTATAAAAATAACTACTTATGCACAGAAACTAGGAAACCGTCCCTGTGACAGATAGGCCAGGGAGAAGGTCAGCACACCAGCCCAGGACCATCACATCCAACTGATTTATCAGTGTAGCCACTGTCAGACTGTCAGGACTTAGAAAGAAGATGTAACAAGGAAGAAGCCCCCAACAGAATGACCATAGCTCACCACCTGCAGCTCCCCAAGAGACAGATGCAGTGGCAGAGCAAGAGGTGTTCTATTCATCGATGATAGTCGTTTAGCCCTTGACAGGCATGATGGAAGACGTGTGGGGACACCGTGGTGCGAATAATGACGATTGACGGTTGTGTTGTTCAAGCCAACCAGTATAGTTGATAGTAGATAGGGATAGTAGAAGGGTGAAGGGGGAAGGTGGAGGATGGGGGGGTGGGGTACCTTTGGTGTAGCTTTTGAGCAATCTTACTGCTCTGAGATAACCTGACATAGACCTGGATTAGACAGTTTTTCCATTCTGGCAAGTCAACTGAGGTTCTGCCACGGTCAGCTTTTTCACCTGACCCCGCGCCCATCAGAACAACTGTGCCGTCAATTCACCCCGCGTCATCCGGAGACAACCATGGCCGGCCAGCCTTAGACAGGCAGCTACAACTGCGCAGGAACAGTGGTGGAGCATCCCTCAGCAGAGTATCGAGAGGGCAATCGGTAAGAATCCTAGGTTTCAGAGCTAAAAAATGTGAATTAATTGATACGAGGAAATTTTCCCAATTTAAAATAAGATGAATGACATTCCCCTCTCATTCTAATTGCAGGACATATTATGAATGAAAATCTCAGTGTGACCACCGAGATTTTTTTTTGTATTTGTGATTTAAAGCATTTCGAGAGAATTGGTTTTCAAGGTGCTATAACAAATAACAATAACAAGTATCATTGTTACTCTCCTTGTTACTCTCATAGTAACGGGACTCTCTAGCTGCGCAGTGGAGCAGTGGTTGGCGTTGGTGTCTCGAAGCACTGGGGCCCTGCTTTCTATGTCTGGGGTGCTATCTGTGTGGAATTTGCATGTTCTCCCCGTGTTCGCATGGGTTTTCAGTCAGAAAACGGATGAATAGATGTGAAACTTTATTGCGATGTTGTGATTCTGCGAACAGCACAACATATGAAACAGCTCCTGCCAAAAAAAAGTCTTAAAGGCTATGAGGCCATTCATTAAAAGCAGACGCACCACTCCGTTCCCACAGTAGCAACACAGCCCCAATCCACCCATATATGAAAATAAGGGTTTATTAAATCACCAATGTGTGAATAAGCTTGGCGTGAGTGTTCCGCTCCTTACAAGATGTTTTTCATTAAAACAAAATCTTATCTTAGAGTCCAAATAATAAACATTGTGGCCAGTAATTCAAAATGAATGTTTTTATTGTGGAGCAAGCATATGCTACACACAGGCTGTGCTACAAACAAGCCAGCTTGTCGGCAGTCACACAACTGGAAACCAGCCTGACAGTGCAGAGAACTGCGTGCTACCGACTACTAGATCCGTAAACTTCAAGGACCAGCACACAATGCAGACATGATAGCATCAATTACAGATAAAAGCAAACCAATTAAATCATCGATATTCCAAAATGACTGTTATTTTTCACAATAATTTAGTAATAAACATTAAATGCCAAATAATATACACAATGGCAAACCGTGTTTTTCCACAACAGATCACTGCTAAGTGAGTTAATACTGCCAGGATTGTGTTAATGCTCAGGTCAATAACTGACTTTGTAATCTTAATCAGTGTGTTACAGGTCATACTAAAACTCCCTAAGGTTTAATGATCAGTATTATTGTTATTCCCTTTTCTGTGATTTTTTTATTCCTATATTTATAATAGTGCAACTGATCTATAAGATCTAGGTGTGTCATTTGAGCACCTGTATATATTCAGTTTGTGTAACAAAATAAACTGTATTCTACTGTGTTACTGTACTACTGTAATTGTCTCTCAGGAAAAAAATGGTTTTAATTAATACAATTTCTAGGCTTCAATTACAAAAGATCAAATGATAAAAATATTAAAGTACTTGAATATCCAGTTTGGCTTCCACAATGTAACTCCATTTTTATTATATTATGCTAAGAATTTAATTCTTATTTAAATTTAAATTTAAGAATTTAAGAAAATCAAGCAGAAACAGAAAGGACAATGGCAGTGTGAAACTTCAGTAACAATATGTATGCATCATGAGACACCATAAACAAGTGCATTACTGTGGACAACCTAGAAACAAATGACTACTATGCTGTATAAGCTGCACATTGAAACTACAATGCTGACTCATTTTTTTCTATGGTGATGAACTAAGCATTGTTGACTTCTATAAGGTTAAACTTTCACTACTCAAACCCTTCTGTAAAGAAGATTACTCATACTGTAAGGCCACAAAAGTCAACAGACACTCAAGACAGGGTTAATACCATAGACTGAAAAACTGCCCACTAAAACAAGTGAAAAAACTGAGTAATATACCATAGACTGAAAAACTGCCCACTAAAACAAGTGAAAAAACTGAGTAATTACTGAGCAATCAGGCTTACTTGTAATATATGTGAGGTTATGGAACACGAAAAAGTGGAAAAAGTAGATCACATATGAAATGATTAAAACTAAGCTAGACAATCATATACTGTATATGGAATAGGACCTTGGGTTCTTCTTAGAGTTCTACGAAAAGGTAACAACAGTAACACACTGAGAATATGATAAGGTGTATTTAGATTTTCAGAAGGCCTTTGATAAAGTACCCTATAAAGTACTCATTCTCAAATAGCAGGTGGTAGACATTCAAGGCAATGTGAGTGCCTGAATCCAAAGAGAGTATAGAGGAAACTAAAAGAACTCAATCTTTGTTTTATAAATTACCAGAGACAACTTTGATAGTTACTGCTGTATTCCATGACTTACCAGAAACCTAAATCTGGTATAGCCTACTGTATTTAATCTTCAGTGCAATTTAGGGAAAATAATAAAACAGGCCAAGAGGATGCATGTCTAGAATCCTGTAGAAACGTCTGGACATCATACAGTGGTGTGAAAAAGTGTTTGCCCCCTTCCTGATTTCTTATTTTTTTGCATGTTTGTCACACTGAAATGTTTCAGATCATCAAACAAATTGAAATATTAGACAAAGATAACACAAGTAAACACAAAATGCAGTTTTTAAATGAAGGTTTTTATTATTAAGAGAAAAAAAAAATCCAAACCTACATGGCCCTGTGTGAAAAAGTGATTGCCCCCCCTGTTAAAACATAAATCAACTGTGGTTTATCACATCTTTGGAAATCTTTCTCTAGCCACACCCAGGCCTGATTACTGCCACACCTGTTCTCAATCAAGAAATCACTTAAATAAGACCTGCCTGACAAAGTGAAGTAGACCAAAAGATCCTCAAAAGCTAGACATCATGCTGCAATCCAAAGAAATTCAGGAACAAATGAGAAACAGAGTAATTGAGATTTATCAGTCTGGAAAAGGTTATAAAGCCATTTCTAAAGCTTTGGGACTCCAGCGAACCACAGTGAGAGCCATTATCCACAAATGGCGAAAACATGGAACAGTGGTGAACCTTCCCAGGAGTGTCCGGCCAACCAAAATTACCCCAAGAGCGCAGCAACGACTCATCCAAGAGGTCAGAAAAAAACCCACAACAACATCCAAAGAACTGCAGGCTTCACTTGACTCAGTTAAGGTCAGTGTTCATGACTCCACCATAAGAAAGAGACTGGGCAAAAATGGCCTGCATGGCAGAGTTCCAAGACGAAAACCACTGCTGAGCAAAAAGAACATAAAGGCTCGTCTCAGTTTTGCCAGAAAACATCTTGATGATCCCCAAGACTTTTGGGAAAATACTCTGTGGACTGACGAGACAAAAGTTGAACTTTTTGGAAGGTGTGTGTCCCATTACATCTGGCGTAAAAGTAACACAGCATTTCAGAAAAGGAACATCATACATACAGTAAAATTTGGTGGTGGTAGTGTGATGGTCTGGGGCTGTTTTGCTGCTTCAGGACCTGGAAGACTTGCTGTGGTAAATGGAACCATGAATTCTGCTGTCTACCAAAAAATCCTGAAGGAGAATGTCCGGCCATCTGTTCGTGACCTCAAGCTGAAGCGCACTTGGGTTCTGCAGCAGGACAATGATCCAAAACACACCAGCAAGTCCACCTCTGAATGGCTTAAGAAAAACAAAATGAAGACTTTGGAGTGGCCTAGTCAAAGTCCTGACCTGAATCCGATTGAGATGTTGTGGCATGACCTTAAAAAAGCGGTTAAGGCTCGAAAACCCTCCAATGTGGCTGAATTACAACAATTCTGCAAAGATGAGTGGGCCAAAATTCCTCCACAGCGCTGTAAAAGACTCATTGCCAGTTATCGCAAACGCTTGATTGCAGTTGTTGCTGCTAAGGGTGGCCCAACCAGTTATTAGGTTTAGGGGCAATCACTTTTTCACACAGGGCCATGTAGGTTTGGATTATTTTTTTCCCCTTAATAATAAAAACCTTCATTTAAAAACTGCATTTTGTGTTTACTTGTGTTATCTTTGTCTAATATTTCAATTTGTTTGATGATCTGAAACATTTCAGTGTGACAAACATGCAAAAAAATAAGAAATCAGGAAGGGGGCAAACACTTTTTCACACCACTGTATACTGTATCTTCCAGGAGTTAATAATCACTAAAACATGTACTACCACTTGCAATAATGCATGGATGCTAAATATGTATGTCAAATGTATATTTAAAACAAACATAAACAAATGCTATACTTTTTACAATTGTTAAGTTGGTGAATAATTGTATCTGGGATGGAGGAAGCCAATATGCACATTAGCTACTGCATAAAGCTACTGCTTGATACAGTAAGCCAATACTGCACTATAAACTTTGAGCATACTGGTAAGTGTTAATGATAAAAAGGTGTAAATCCCCTTAGTTTGTAAAACAGTCTATCCATCTGCTACCAACTGGCAAAGAGGTTCTTAAATGAATTCTGACAAAACACAATGGATAGAACATCAAAAGAAACAGAATAAACAAATGTACAGTACAGACCTACCTTTCTCAAGTGGAAGAGTCAACAGCAAAGAAGACTTTTATCACTACCCAGTTAGCATTCTTGATGTATTTTTAGGAATTGGCGTCAATTTATTTTCAATAGGAGCAGCCATACATTTCCTGCTATAAGGAAGGTCAGCAGATAATAATGACCTTTAAACACCATGGTCAAAGCCCTGGTTATATAATGTCAAAAAAAAAAGAAAAGCACATTCTCAATAACTATGATAATATCCTGTCTTAATAATATATTATGTAAATTCACTCTTAAGAATTGGACATCCTTGTACTTCCAGCACTTAACATGTAAAAAAAAAAAAACCCTCACACGCTTCTTTGAAATTGAAATCTCTCACAACAACACAAATCTTTGAAACAGCTGAGATGCAGGAGTGCTGCCACATGTCAAATTTGACAGCAAGCCCTGTAAGAACACACAGATGAGCTTGTTGTGTCCAAGCCTTTCTTGCACATTTACAGTATGCTCAGGAGGTTGTTTTTTTCTTAAACTAAAAACAGAACGTTACTTGCTGCCAAAACTGCTACAGTGATGACTGGAACAGCAAAAATAATATTCCAGTTGCTTTTGCAAACTTCAGCTTTCTGTTAAGCTAATTAAAACCGGACTCATTCAGGCATGTACACATTTCTGACAGGAGAAATATTGGAGTCTTAAGATAAAAAGACGAGTTGCTTAAAGCAACCAGCAGAGATTGTGGAGGGAAGCTTGAGGACGTGTTGAGTTTTAACCAGGAGAGACATCAGAGCTGGCCCACTCCAGCAAACCAGCTCACAGCAAGCTGTCTGAAGTGAGTTACAAGTATTGTATGGGTCAGGAGATCCATTCTCAAGGCTGCTCACTTCAGCTTGGCACCTACAAGGAGTGCAGAACTCCTATCTGGGCTTGAAAAGGTGAGGAAGAGGAAAATCAGAGCTGACGTACCTTAACGTGTAAAAAAATCACTCCAGCTGAGAACAGGCCTGGATCGAGCATACAGAAAACAGTGGAGAAATTCACTCTTTTAAGGTTTCTTTTGGTGTTTTTTTTTCCATTGGTAACGGGCTGTCATCTGACACTGGGAGTCAATCTTGTGCTCATAATCCCTTCTGCTCAAATTGAACGCAAACAATTTTGAAATGGGAGAGAAATAATTACACACTAATCTCTAAAAAGCTAACTGTATCTGGACCACCTGATGTAACTAGGACTTTGACCCACCAATTTCTGGATTATGGTGATATTTTACAGCTATTTTTCAATGCTCAGTCCTATCTATAAATCAGTTGTTTTATGTTCCGCAGCCTGACTTAATCCTTTGGCATACAGTAACCCAAGTTAAGAACTGAATCAAAGTGTACAAAGAGCTCAGTGGTTGATGGGGAACACCAACATACAGCACGTACAAGATACTATTTAATCTCCAAAGCAATCTGCATGTACAATAACTCGCAGGAGTAAATGAAAATGTATAAAATATAAACAAATCTCTCTCGTATAAATAGAATATGAGCTGACCAGCAGCTGACGAAAAACAAATTAGTTAATATGCCAAATATGTTGTTTTCAAACATTCACACAGTGTCTAGTTAAAAATTCACCTACTGTATGTGTGGAACTCCCATTGAGTTGAAGAATATAAATATTTTATATTCAACCTCAGGTCTCATCGACCCAAACAACCAACAAATCCTCGTAATATAACCTAACAAAACAGGGCCTCATCCTTTACAGTACTAATCCCCATCCCCATGCTACAAGAGCACTGATGTGAATTAACAGCTCTATATGACTGGACTTAAGCTGGACATACAATTGCCTAAGCTGTCCGCCATATTAAGCAGAAAAGGCAATAAACCAATGTTCTGCCTAGAAAAAAAGAACAGCTAATGCAATCATTTGCAGTCAATAAGACAGACCCCCACTTTCAAAGTATTTTTTATCCCAGCATTATGAAAAATAGCCCTCCAGTTTAAGGACATGAAAATAAAAGGTGTACAGTGTCAGGAAAGGTTTCTGCACAAAAAAAACTAGTCACTAACTAAGCAAATGGTAATCCATGAATATTTATGAATACTAAAAATTAAAAAGCTTACTATTCCATGCTGGACTGAATAAAACCTCCCACAAATGCAAAGAGTATAATAGATAACTTCAGCTCTTAGAATAAATAAATCTGAAAGTGCAAGACCATTTTCAGTGGCCTGATATCTTTTAATGTGTGTCAAATGCCCTTATGTTGAGGCATTTTAATATTATATATCCAAACGTACGGGTTGAGAAAATTAATCAAAATTATGATGACATCCGTTATTAAAACTTCTTTTTTTTTTTCAACTCATCGTCTACATTAGGGATGACTGGTACTGTACATGAGTGTACCACCATAGGATTTCACAAAAAGGAGACAATGTATGAAGTGTTTCTAATCGAAACACTAAGAGTCCTAAGTACCAATGTGCCCTCTAATTTTTAATGACTGGTGTATACACAAATTTCAAATTGTGCACATTTTTTCCCCAGTGACAAAAACGGGTGCGCACTAAATTGAGTGTATGTAAAATTGTAAACCTGAAATTATTTGTTGTTAATATAGTCATTCTCATAGAAGCACAGAGATCCAAAAGACCGGGACAGCGATGCAACGAGCCCAGTCATAGAGACTGAGTGTCGAGCAAGCATGAGCACTGAGGTACGAGACTATGAGAGCATAGATATTGATTATTGAGTAGCAATAATAATGCACACAGCCAAGCTGGGCCTCTCACAGCCAGTCTCATCTGGTCAATTAAGCATTTTTCAATTGACAACCGTGTTTGTTTTATTATTATCATATACTGGGGAAATTTAATTTTTTGTGCGCAGTTCAATTTCCTATGTGTGCTGATTTCATAACCTGTGTGCATGCATACACACACACTGTTTAGAGGGAACATTGCTCAGTACAAGCTCTGTACAGTATCAGTGGTGTTAGTTTTGAGATGTTGACTTGGCAAGGCCAGACAGAGACCTTTACTTCACACAAGGGCAACAGAGTAGACAAGGTTGAACAGAGACTCCACACCACTTCCTCCTCAGAAACTCTGCACACTAATAAAGGTCTTCTTGCACATTAATTTAAATAAGGCAATGTAATTAATTATATATATATGTGTGTGTTTATATTCACACACTCTGTAATATAGCATGAGTTTTGAACTGCCTCAATGTAAAAAAATAAATACATACTGAGTCTAGCTACAGAACAAACAAGAAAATCCCTTATTTAAAAAAGCAATAATTAACAAAAGAAAATCTTCTTTTCTATTCCCTGCCTACCTGTGCTACCTATACAATCAGCCAGGGCACTGGAATTTGACTGGGTGGTGGAAAACAGAACAGTACAAAGCTACCAGTATGTCAATACTAATTAATTACAGTGTGTGGAAAAATTATCCAAGGCCAGGTTTTGTCAGACTTCTTGTCTTTTGTAAAATATTTACTGAAGTTTCAGATACAAAACTAAATGTAATCAATAAATCAGAGAGGGCTTCAAACTGTTTCTTCCAGAGTGCCTAATCTTGAAATATTATTGTCTACAGAGGCTATTTAGGCATTTCTTATCATATCTCTTGACACCACAGGGAAATTTAACCTACTGTATACAGTACATTTAGCACCGAATCTTTTCAATCCTCCCCACTACCTTAACTTAATGCAGAAGGCCTGGAACATAGTGTGAGCCTCACACAGTATCAATTACCAACCTGATTTCTGAAATTCTTCAGTATCCCTTGATACTGTATGATGGCTCATCAACTTTTGTCCACACATTGTTCAGTTGATGAAACCAACAGAACAGCCTTTTTGAAAATGCCTGCTGCAAATTTTTCACCTGTTGCAAAACAGCATTCCATACTTAAAAAGGATGCAACAGCCTTCTAAGAAAAACAAAGAAAATCTATTTCAGTCCCCCAGAAGATAAGTAATTGCGTAATGTGTCATTGACAAACAAAGCCTTTTGGATGAAAAAAAACAAAAGGACATCTATGATGAAAACACTGAAAATATAAGAAACTAACAATAAGAAGGTGGAGTTCATGGTGTGAGTTCTTCTATTTAAGTGTATCATATATGTGTTTAGCAAAGCCATGAAAAGAAGCTATTGGTATTTTTTAACAGGACCTCCTCAGATGATACACTATATAATGAAAGGAAGAGATGTAGAAATTAGAAATACATAAGAATTCCTACATCCGTACAGACTAGGGCTCTTCCTCTGTCCTCATAGCAGTCTGAATGATGAAGCTGCCGCACTTCTTAACGTTTTCTAAGGCACCCCTGGGCCTTATTAAAGAGTCAAAAAGAACTAGTAGCATGGGGCTATTGCAGTGCTTTGTAAGGAGGGTGACATGCTCTTTGGATGGAGACATCAAAGAAGGCTTCATCTACAAATGATGTCAGCTCGCCAAATACCTTGAGCTTGCTGGTCTCTGCAGAAATACAGATCTTAAAAAATTGGACGAACAGCTCTGACAGCTTGTTCTAAGCAAGGGGGTGTAAACTACACACTAATGGGAGAGAAAGAAAGTGACTGTGGGCTACACTTATATAGCGCTTTTCTGGACACTCCACTCAAAGCGCTTTACAGGTAATGGGGACTCCCCTCCACCACCACCAATGTGCAGCATCCACCTGGATGATGCGACGGCAGCCATAGTGTGCCAGAACGCTCACCACACATCAGCTATTAGTGGGGAGGAGAGCAGAGTAATGAAACCAATTCATAGATGGGGATTATTAGGAGGCCATGATTGGTAAGGGCCAATGGGAAATTTGGCCAGGACACCGGGGTTACACCCCTACTCTTTACGAGAAACGCCCTGGGATTTTTAATAACCACAGAGAGTCAGGACCTCGGTTTTACGTCTCATCCGAAGGACGGCGCCTGTTTACAGTATAGTGTCCCCGTCACTATACTGGGGCATTAGGACCCACATGGACCACAGGGTGAGCACCCCCTGCTGGCCCCACTAACACCTCTTGGGAAGAGTGCGCACTTCCACCAGGAGTAGAAACGTATGGATTCCTGTGCCTACTGGATATGGATCTGGGCACTGATAGCCTGGAAAGACCGAGGGTCCCCAAGAGTGCAGCTCCCCATTAAAAAGGTAGTAAATTCCTAGAGGTGTGAACAGCATGGCCTACAGAGAAATAAGGAGTCTCATGTGGTGTGTTGCTGCCCACCCAGAGACATGGATAGGCTGTGGATCCAGTTGTCATGGTCCTTGTTGGAGCACATGACATACAGTAGGAAAGTGTAGGTTGCCATCTGTAAGACGTAAGAGAGAATTTAGCGTTACAATTTCTGAAAAGCAGAATATCTGCCGTGGTGTTCTGAGGAATACTACCACTCTGATGTGCAAGACGGGATACCAAGATTAAGCACATTACTAAAACACTGGGGCAGTGAAAGGGGTTTACATTAGGAAGCATTGCAGCTGCTTAAAAATGAGATCTGGAACAACGCTTTATAGGCTTTCAAACCACAACGGCGCTAGTGATGAGGAAAGGCATATGTTCAGATTATTAAAAGTGGGAATCCAGGGAAATTAAGGATTATTTAAACTGGGGAACTGCAGAGCAATAAGTGAACAACAGGCCAAATCTGGCAGGATCAAGGAAGCTTTCGAGCGCTTCAGTAAATCCTCATTTAGAATATAAAGTTCAGATTTGGCGAACATAACAAAAAAGAATATTACACCCTTAGAAACAGTTCTAAAATGAGCAACGGGAATACTTCCTGATCTCAGATACGTTAACAAGCTGAAACAGCTAGAAAAAGGAAGACTGATCTAAACATCAAGAAGAGATGCGAACAGATTCACTCCAGAGGACTGTTTTACACTCAGTAACGAAACAGGGACATGCGATCACAATTGAAAACTAAAAGGAAATTCATTTGGGATGGAGAAATAGAAAGATGTCTTAATCTGAAGAGCTGTGTCTCAAACAGGGCTCCCACCCAGGTGGTTGATGTCCAAAAACGACATGACACAATTTTAGACTTATTTACTGTAGCTACTAAACTTCAAACAAGGTAGGGAGTCTGAGTGTCTTTCCTCTCCTTTGTAGCCATTCGAATGCTTGAGGTAAACTAAAAGCAGATCACACTGACACAGCACCTGTGCCTTCGCCAGCATCAATACTCCTCCTTAAATGACCTCATTAATAAAGTAGCCATTGCTCAATGGCTCTCATTACCTTCAGCACAAGATAATAGAGAAAACATTACTTAAAATTAGTAGTGGAGTGTACAAGGGCCTTTACTAGTTCATCCACTTGAGAATTCCTGAGATTATAGCTTATTTTCAAAAAGAAACATTTTTCCTGGTGTAGTAAATCCACGCGACATACACTAACTACTTTTGGAACAAAATAAGACCTATGATATACACAATAATAATGTTTCTTTATTAGCCTTAAACAATTTCTTGCAGTAGGAATTCATCTTTTCACATACCCCAGCTTTTCTCCATGAGACAAAGACAGGGAGAGAAGCTTGGGGTCAGAGCACAGGGTCAGCCATTGTACAACACCCCTGGAGCAGTTCAGGGGAAGGGCCTTGCTCAGGGGCCCCAACAGAGTAGGATTCCTCTGCGGGCCACAGGATTTAAGCCGGCAACCTTCCAGTCACAGGCGCAGATCCTTAGCCACAGAACCACCACTCCACCTACGAACTGCTGCATCCAGAAGGTTAGGTTTGCATGTTTCAAAACAGTGCCATTATATAATTTCATTGATTTTTTTTTTATTTGACTAGAGAAGACCTAGGAGACCTGATTCAGTGGACTTCCTCGCAATCAAGAGTGAAACACAAACGAGAACACAGGGAGAAACTGCCGAAGGTGCTTTCCAACTAAGAAGGGGTGGCACTTCTACACACAAAGGGTGGTGCTGTTGTTGAAGCCAATAAGCCTTTAAAAGAAAACAGCTGGATGAGACTCTTTAATCAAACATCTACTGGCAACCAAGCAAGATAGATGGGCTGAATAAACTCTCCCCATTCGGAAACTGTCTTGTGGTGTTAAATATACAATATCCATCCATTATCTAATCGCTTCATCCAGTACAGGGTCACAGGGGGAGCCAGAGCCTATCCTGACGGGATAAACAGGATGGGACACCAGTCCATTGCAGGGCACACACAGACACAAACATACACACCCTCATACCAGCACCAATTTTCCCAGAAGCCAATTCACCTACAGTACCAGTATGTCGTTGGACTGTGAGCAGAGACCGAAGCATGAAGGAAAAATTCTTGTGAATACAGGGAGAACATGCAAACTCCACACAGATAGCTCCCCGGTCCAGAATTGAACCCAGTGCCCCAGTGCAGTAAATCAGCAATGTTAACCCCTGCACCACTGTGCCATCACTTTGCCTTCTAAATATAATCTTATTAAATTAGATGACAAGTCCAGTTAACATGATGTTTTAAGATAAATAGTACAATGAGCTTTATTCTTATACTAAACGCCTTTAAAACATTAAATTTAAAAACCAATGTACATGTCTGGTACATGTAGTTACTAAAGGTATGTCTGCATTACAGATCCACAAAAGCTAAGCTACTGAAGAAATTAAAGTTGAATTTCTACAGACATCTGTTCTGATTATTGTTTAAAATCTTAAAATGATTTGTGTGCTTGACCCTTTATGTTATTTCAATATATATTGAAATATAATATTATTTATAAATATTTCAGTAAAATGAAAACTAAGCCATATTTTTTTGATCATTTTCAAACATCATGGACAAGGATCAAAACTAGATCTTTTTTTTAATGTACTTATTGAGCTATGTATTTTGGCATTTATTCCCATTTCTTTATGATCTGGGAATCAGTTCAAACAGGTTTAAGTGTTTGATCTTTAGATTTAATTGCAAGGTAGTAAGTGTGGTGACTGCTTTCAGTTCCACAGTAGTACGGTCTTTTTTTTTTCTATGCATAACAGCACACATTCAGCCTCAAGGTACATCAGCATTAAGAAAAGCCCTTATGACCCTGTGAAAGGTCTTGTAGTTGATATGTTTAATTTTGTAACTAAAGCAAAAAGAGTGATCCTTTTTAAAATACCATGACTTATCGCACCGCCACACTATTTCAGAAAGTGTGTATTAATAATGTAAAAACACGAGATTAAAATCAATGACTGCATCACAATATCCACAGCATCAATGTCCTACTGTATGCATGTTGTTCCATGTTGCAGTTGCCTCAATTAACATGCTGATAAACAAACTTCAGTAGCTAGTTTACAGCTTTAGCAGTCGTATAGTACATATTAAGATGTTTCACATCAATTTTAGCCATAGAATATATGATAAGAGTTATCAGTACACACTACATCAAAATATTTAATGGTAGCTCAACATATGCCATCTTTTATAGTTGTGCAAAAGTGAAGCATCTCTTTCCTGATAAATGAACAAGTTTTCCTCTTAGGTGCTTTTATAACTCCCTAAATGGATAAATCATTTCTCTTTCCAGTACCAAAACTGGAGTGGAATTTAAGCTTTGTAGCCTTTTGATTTACGCAAGCCAGCAACATGTTTATACATTACATGGACAACTTGAGCTAACTGTACCAAGGAATCCTGGGAATTAGTTTTACTGGATCAGGGGAGGAAATCCCCCACATGCTCAGTGGCTTGTATGTCTTATGTCTGACCAGTCAATGGACGAGCATGATTGTCTGATGTTTTTTTTTTATCATTGCACTACACAGGTGGTGTGAGCCAGGGCACTATGTACCATAAAACTCTTTCCTCTTAGTACAGGTCAACACTTGCACAGACAGACAAAGGGTTGTTCTGGGGAACCTTAGTGCATCAGCTTGTGGGTTCAGCCCCATACAGTACCAGTCCGTCGGCAGTTGTAAGCAATGATGGTCATATTTCACCTCACAGTGAAATTAACCCTTTACAATTTCTTGCATTAGGAACTATCTTTTCACATACCCCAGCTTGCTCTCCATAAGACACACAGACAGGGAGAGAAGTTTGGGGTCAGAGCACAGGGTCTGCCATTGTACGGCACCCCTGGAGCAGTTGGGGTTAAGGGCCTTGCTCAGGAGCCCAACAGAGTAGGATTCCTCTGCCACCTGTGGGATTTGAACCGGCAACCTTCCACCCACAGGCGCAGATCCTTAGCCACAGAGCCACCACTCCACCCACCTTTACTGTGACTTGCAAAAATGTGATGTAAATACTGTACCTGCACTGGTCAGCCTCACACACACCCATTAACGACCAATGTCTGAGAATTCTGAAAACGTGAGCTGTTAGAAAAAAAACAAGAGAGTGCAAAGGGGGGAAAACCTGGTGGCTCCTGTGCTGCCTGTCTCCTGTCAGACACTATGTTTGAGCAGATTGGTTTCTATGGCTTTGGATGGTTCCTATGGACACCAGTAAATGGCTTCCCACACCAAGCCACGCCAACCTATGTTTGGGTTCAGGTGAGACACTTTTGTCCCCCACACAATCTTCCTTTCTGTTGTCTCGAAGCATACAGGAACTGCAAGAGCAGATGAAGATAACCTCTCTGTTGGTGCGGGATATCCAACACCTTGGAAATGTCTTGCTGATGTCTGCTGCTGCAACTGGCCATTATTGTATACAGCCCCTTTCAAAGTCCACTGATTCTCACCACGATGAGTCTGTTGTAGTCTTTGTTTCAAATCTGTTTTATCGCGAAGCAAGGTTTTACACATTAGACATACTGCAAGGTTTTATACAATCAATCAGTGAGCTTCAATATTCTATAAGGTAAAATAAAGCGACTGAAGAACAAAAACAAATACAAATAAGCAATTATTGTAATGGAGATACAGTAGACGTAATTATTGTAATGGAGTATTCTTCTACATTGAGGTACAGAAAAATAATTAGATACATAAAAACCTAACCTCCCAACCTCGATGCCAACTGTTCTATCCCCTTCCCCCAGAAGTGCTGCCTATTGTCTTAAATACAACTTTTGTGTATTTGTGTATTTAAGTACCTGTACGTCTGTCGTATTCTGTCAAGGAGTATGCATCTACTCATCTACTTTATGTCTAGTCTTTCCCTTTCGTCTGTCATTTTCACTTCTTCTCTTTTTACAGATCAAGTGTCACTAATATTTTGTTCAGAGTCCGATAATGGTTCTTCAAAAGCAAGCGCAACAGAAAATAGAATACAAAGTGTCGAGAGACCGTTCATGTCTTAGAAGCTGTCCACTTAATTTACTTTAAGAAAGGATAAAGAGAATGGAAATGCAACAAATAGTTGAGCTCTTCTTTTTATATCGGCGTGAAAAAGATAACTAAAAACTAGCTTATATTGTGTCTGGTTTAGATGACTGGCATTTTTAAAGGTCCGTTCTTCTAATGAAATATTAATGATTGCGAAATCAATAAAGTTGTGTGCGTCTACTCTTCCACAAGAAAATGTCAGGGTAAGCAAAAAATAATAAAAAAACACATAAGTGTACATCTATGTGTATTTAAAGGTATTTCGTCCCTTATACGGGGACTTGCGATTGTTTTGCGATTGTTAAGCGATCGCAATTGACGCAAATTGATCGCAAATGATCGCATTCATCAACATTCCTATGGAGTCAATAAATATCACAAACATTCCTAGGTTATCTGCATGATAACTGGAGTTTTGAATTGGTCTTAGTGACACATACAGTACTGTATCGTACGAAGACAGGGCCAGGAATAACTTCGTTTAAAAGGGACAATTTTACACTAAAGAACAGCATCACGCTTTTGGCTGTTGCGGAGTCGAACAGTGGTGACATTTTGACATTATGCTTATGGTCGGAGGAAACTATATTCACGCGCAACGCAATATCTAAATGTACCGATGTCCAAACAGAGACAGAGAGCCATGCCATTATCATGCATTACCTGGTTTCAGCTATTACAGTATCTGTCAAAGCGCTCCTTAACTGCACGATAAAGCTCTGCAATCTTGGGCAGTGACCCGTAAAACCTAAACACTGATCCGCATAGCAGGGAAACCACCAGCATGGGCAGTGCTATTGCGATAGCAAAGCTTGGATCTGAATAAGAAAAGTTGATTCAGACGGTATGAAAATGAAGAGTTACCAGCCGCGTGTTTGTCTTCGTTATTTAGTGTGCTCTCACTTAAATCTGCAGCATTCCTCCTCGCTCCTTTGAGGAAAAAAATCAAAGATGCTTCTTAATAGCGTCAAAAGTCGCGCTGGTTTTCAAGGAGCGGGGGCGCACACAGGCACTTGTGCATTTTGTTCAATATGGGCAGTTTAAATCGACAATGCAAAATAAACCACTAAATATACAAGCTGTAAAATTAACTGACATTCCAACACTTATTGTAAGAAAGGCGATTACGAGAATACAATATATTTTGTATTATATAGTTCATATAGTTCAGTGCAAACACATTTTTCTCAATTAAAAATCAATCGCATGGCATGTCGCTAATAAATGGATGTGATCGGTGTATGTAAAAAATGACCATTAACAGAGGTACGGTAAGCGATAGATCTTCTTAGTCCAAGTTATTCTGCTCTCACATTTCAATTCCAGACATCTTCTATTCACAGGCCTCTGCAATATCATCAGATCCCTGAGTCACATTAACCTTTACCCATGTGTTAAAAACTACATCAGATTCTTTTATTAGGGCACACAAACAACCAGCCTGGTATTACAATTTCACACCAACCTCCATTGTAACAGAAAACAATTCACCTGCGCACAGCTCTGAAAAAATAATTTAGCTTGATTCTTCTGCAATCGACCCCCTCTACAGGCCCCTGTGGAAATCTCACACAGTACTGTAAGTAACATTTTCATTGAATGGGAAAGACACGGGCAAAGAGGAAAAAAGCTGTCGCTACTGTAACAAGAACTATCCCGCTTGCTAACCTGTAACTGTAACCCCGCTTCAGACAAAACTGTCAATACGAACAGGACACCTTAAAAGCCATTTTTGATTGTTTCTGACGTGGGTTTCTTTTACTCACTGCGTGTTTAAGGATCCCTTTTTCGTCGGCTCTTATATTCCTTATGCGTACGCCTGACAGTCGCCTCTGCCGTTGCTGGCTCTAGCGCTGTAGTATTGGTGCTGTAGTAACAGGCCGCCCCCACCGTCGCCGCTCCGTCTCCAACCAGCCCCGGCTCTGCGTTTGAAGCGCAACACGCCTGCGCGGTTGGGGAGCAACCTGGCTATGAGATATACACCGACGCAACGGCAAGCCAGGGTACGCCATGCTGGCTCAAGATTCCTTTAGCTATACCGAGTGCCGCTAAGTACATCGGAGCCACAATGGCGTCAGTTTCCTAATAGCACATTTGCAAAAAAAGTCGTTGCTACTGCATCCATGTGTCATCATGGTAACCTCAATGCAGCACTACACCGGACACACACACACAACAGACACGCTGTTATTATTGTACTAGGGGTGTAGCAGAGTTTGTAGGAGGTCTGTCTGTTAGGAAAAGCCTGCTGAGGTAGGCATCCTGTATCACAGAAAGGCGGAGATAATGATGTTCTGAAAACGTTATAGTCTTATGACACGGAAACCATATCTTAGCAGCAAATTCAGATAAGATGTTGAAAACAAACGAGTCAGATTCAGATTTTATTCTGATAAAAAAACTTAGAATGATTAATCATCTAAGTATAGTGACATTTTAAAATCCAAAAAAATAGTACAAAATACCAAGTTTTCCCTTATCCATTTTATTACAATACTACCCTCCAAATGAATAATGTATTGTAATTGCCCAATTTTCGAAAAGTACTTTCATTGTAAGATAAATGTATATACTAGCAGTTATGAACTGAGGAATGGAGATCTATGGCACACTGACACTGAAGCCTTCAAGGTTGCCTGGGGAACAAGACACTACACAGAGTCCATCTTTGCGAGAATAAATAGTTCGGTAACAGGAGTTGTAGCATCCTACAGCCTCCAGAAAGCTTTCCTTAAGATCACCTTAGGCCTCCCAAGGTGGTCTGCAAATACCCCTCACTGCAATGGAGAATACCTCCTATCCAAAGATTTGACATTGGCAGTTTGAACATACTGTATACTGTTTATATTATATTTAAAAGTTACATACTTGACAATCTTAAATCCTAATTTCTTGAAAACTTCATCACAGTTTTCAACAATGTTCTTCTCTATTATGCTGCTTTTTAAAATCAAATCAGTACGAAAGCTAAATTACTGCAATTCTATGAAGTTCCAATAATATTTTAAATATAGTGTAGTGGTCAGCACTGCTGCCCTACAGTGCTGGGGCACTGGGTTCAATTCCACACCAGAGTTTGTACTGTATGTTCTCCTCAGGTTTGCATGGGTTTCCTCCAGGAGCTCTGGTTTCTTTTCCCTCAGTCCACAAACATACTGGTAACTGAAAGTTAATTGGCTTCTGGGAAAACTGACTGGTGTGAGTGTGACTGGTATCCCATCCACAGTGTATCCTGCCTGGCACTTGTTACTTGTCAGGGTAGGCTCCGGCTCCCCTTGTGACCCTGATGTGAGTACGTGTGTGTCTGTGTTTGCCCTGTGATAGGCTTGTGTCCCATCCAAGGGTGATCCAGATCTGGATCCCATCCAGATCTGAAACGATCTCTCAGATGGACCAGTCTGATGTGTCGGTCCTGCTCTGGTGTGGTCATCCGGACCTGCCGGTCTGCTGAAATCTCATCTGCAGTCACGACACTGTAGAGTGGCTTACTCCATAGTGTTTGGCAATGCTGGCACATGACATGCCTGCCTGCATTGCCAAACACTATGGAGTAAGCCCTCTCCCTTGCTTCTGGTGACATTCGAGGCATTATGGAATGCACAGAAAACTGACTAAGTGTGGCCTTTTTCTAGCAGTGACCTAAGCTTTGAATTAAGGCCTTTTTAAAGGTGATCTGATTAGGCATTGTTCCACCTGGACCTCATTGGGTAAAAGTGCACCTGACAAGATTTCATGTGATTGTAATGTGCAATGCCTCACTGCACAAGCTGTATTGCTGGTCAGAGGGCTTAAAACAAATTGACAACTTTTTGTGAAAGTACATAAGCTATAACTATAGTATTCTCATTCCAGAAAATGTTGTGTTTCTTTTTTCCATCAGCATATATACTGTATGTGAGTAGCAAATATTATTTCATATTTGTTTTTAATATTAAAATTGCATTTAATTTAACTTTATGCTTAGAGTGACCACATGAGTTTCAAATTCATGTTACAAAAACAGCAATATTTAGAGAAGCCATTATATGCAGTTTGTAACTAAAATTGAGAGGAAGGATTGAGTAATCTTGGCTAAGTGCAAAAACAAATAGTGTTTCACTCTCTTCATAGCATCCGCTGTCTCACAGGGGTCTCTTCACCACAGCATGGCAACAGCACCTCGGCTCGTTCCACTTTTTTATTTTTTGATGGGGGGGGATTTGATGACCTCATCTTATGCAAAGTCTGCCATGTACTCATTTAAGGAGGATAAAACTATCACTGTGTCTGAAGTCGCTAATGCGCTAAACCTTTCAATACAAGGGTTAGTCTGAAAGATATTGAGGTATAGTAAGGTGATCTCCTGTTTAAGAATAAAGAGATTTACAGTGCTGAGGAAAAGATTGTGAACACCTTCTGATTTTCACGTATTTCAAACCTAAAATGTCATTAGATCTTAATCTGTGTCTTGATTAACTGGTCTAGTTAATCTGATGAAGCATGGCAGAAAGCATGCCACTCTTTCAATGTTTATTTATCATCAAATAATGCAGCATTCAATATCCATGTGTGAAAAAGTAACTGGTGGCACCCCCTTGAGCAGCAATGACGGCGAACTGAACGTTTCCTGTAATCGGTGCTCAGTCTCTCACATTCCTTTTGAGAAAATTTGGCTCCTTCCTCCTTACAGAGCTCCTATATCTCTCTACTATTTGAAGGGAGAGAAGAATGGGCATGGAAGAGGAAGCCATGAGGCTCTTAAGTGGTTAATATGACCTTAAAAACTTAAAATATGACATTAACAAGTTCAAAAAAGGAAAAAGCTAGAAAAACCCTTGGGACAATTTCCACTTGCTCATACACTGAGTGAGATTGTCATTTGAAATTGAAATGAGTTAATAAATTTAAAAGCTCAATAATTATGTAAACTGTCTACTGCAACCCTTTACACGTGTGGTACTGTACATTGTCTGTGTAAGGATTTCTGAAGTGATAATAAATGAAGAAAATAACCTTTGCTTTCTGAAGGTTGTGGAAACTTGAATCCAGTTCCTCCTTATTTACTGTATATACTGCCCTGGAGGAGAAACGGCTCACACATTTAATTACTTCTGTCTTCCGAGCAAACAGACCAGTTGAATGTTGGTGCACTTTTCTTTTCATTGTTCCTGTTAATTAATAAACACTGCTAGATTTCTCACTAGGAAAAACTGATGATGAATGGATGGTTAAGGAAGGTTGATACTGAGAGGAGGCCGTTCTACCAATTTTGCTCACTTAGTATTTTATTAATTAAGGGATAGTAAAATTTTGTTGAGCTGATTCTTTAGGGAGAGATAGTTGCCTTTATTATAACACTCTTACCACCCGTTCATCCATTTTCTAACCCAATTCTTAATCCAATTAATGGTCACAGGGAAGTCTGAAACTATCCTGACAAGCGACAGGCAGGAGGTAGGATACATATACTGTATACCCTGGATGGGATGCCAATCAATTACAGGGCAAAACACACAAGCACACACTCACACCAGGGCCAGTTTTCCCAGAAACTAATTAGTCTACCTGGATCTTTAAGGACTGTGGGAGGAAACCCATGCAAACATGGGGAGAACTTACAAACTCCACAGAGACAGTACCCCCAGGAATTGAACTCAGGGTCCCAACACTGCAAGACAGCAATGATAACCACTGTGCCACCCATGCCACTCTTACTTTTAATGTAAAACTTTGTACATTACATTATTTACACTACATTATATACAGTGTTGTCCCGAACAAAGCTGTCTGCAAAGCAAACCAATAAATGATTTATTACAACACCGAGGGTGCCAGAACTGTTCAATGAGACTCATTATTAAATATTAAAATGACCTTGACATAAACACTGACTATTGAAATCTGTAGTTTGTCACATTATTAATGTCCACAGTATAGCATTGCACAGTAACAGTTAGCAAAATGTAACTCCGTTTTAATGCATTTACTGTGTATACTGTACATATGGGCATGTTTCACTGGTCAAAGTTAGTTATGTCACGCTACTGAGCCTCTAATAAAGGCAAAATAATTGTGTGAGGTTGCAAACTTCGACTATAACCAAAAAGTATTCTTTATAAGATAAATAAAACACCTCTGTGTATTAGCCCCCAGGGAGTTCTCAGAAAGATTATTTGAGTTCTTATAATTTATTGGCTGTGGTTAGAAATCACCCAGATTGGTGTGTGGAAACAATGGCTTAAGACTGATTGAAAATCTGATTGAAAAGTCATGCATCAGCATTTTTATGTAGTTGGAAAGGAAATTAGACAGCTGTGTTGCAACTTTTAACTTACTGCAGAAATAAATTCCTACAAATACATAAAACATCTCCCATCTTATTTCCCACTCCCAGGGCGGCGTGTACTGGAACGCACTGTACAGTATGTATCCACAAAGTAGGCAGCTTGGTGTTTAGTGCTTCTGCTACATATCTCTTGGGTCCTGGGATTGGGTCTGGTCAGTAGTGCGTTATGTGTGGAGTTTGCATGTTCACCCTGTGTTCATGTATGATACATTATTAAACCATGTGCAATCGACTCTTCCTGTCATTGCGAAGCAGAACTCAAAATGTTGTAGATCTTTCACATACTAATGGGGAACACAAGCAGGGTTTAGACCAGTGCTTTCTAAGCCTGGTTATGGTGACCCACACAATTGTTGGTTTTTGTTCCAGCCAAGCCCCTGATTATACAATCAAACCCTTCATTGACTTAATAATAATAATAAGATTAATTTGTATTGTTTGTTATCAGTTCTAAAAGAGGTTCTAATGAAAGCTGAATGATGAAGGCAGCTGAACTAATTAAGCCTGGCTGCCACAACTCCCTACTAATCCTGACGTAGTTGCCTCAGTTCCCATGCATGTATACACCACACGACACCCTCTCTGTAAGCTCACAAAGCCTTAGAGGATAACTTGTGTCAGCAGGTATGAACTGACTCTCACCAACACACTTTAAAATCTGGTGGTTGTTTGGTCTTGCCTGTTGAGTTCAAAATATCCTGACTCAAGTCCATTCCACTGGGGCCATATTTGACCAGTTGTGCTATTTTGCTAAATATCTTGTTTACTGTAATGATGTTGCCCAGGCTCATACCTTTAATGTGTGAGCTCTCCAGCTCAACACGCAGGATCTTCCTATTGTATTAATTGTCTTTATGATGTCACGCATTCAAAACAGAAAAAGAATCACATACACACAATAAAATGTGCACGTCTTTTTTTCAGATTCCCATGTTTGTGTTCAGAATAAAGTAACCCAGAATTTTGGTCTATCAGGGTGTTTCATTTAACAAAAAGCTTACTGGACTGAAACGTCACATTTTAAGAAAATAATGACCCTGATGCATACTGTACTTCCAAGAAGTGTCATCCAACAATTTTCAAACTATTTTCATCCAATTGAGGGTCACAGTGGAGCTGGAGCCTATCTAAGCAATCAACATGCACAAGGCAGAATACACCCTGGACGGGACACCAGTCCCTTGCAGGGCACACACAGACACAGACATGCATACAGTCCCACCAGGGCCAATTTTCCCAGATGACCTACCAGCATGTCTATGGATTGTGGGAGGAAACCAGAGCACCCAGAGGAAACACACACATGAACATGGGGAGAACATACAAGCTCCACACAGACAGCACCCCCAGCTGTGGAATTGAACCCAGAGGCCCAGTGCTGTGTTGCAGCAATGCCAACCACTGCACCACCATGGTGCCCCCAAAGAGCTGTCAATGTCTTTTGACATTGAAATTTAGAATGAATTAAATGGAAGATTAGTTTGAAAAAAACATTTTATAATAATAATAATTACTTACACTTATACAGTGCTTTTCTCGACACTCCACTCAAAGCGCTTTACAGGTAATGGGGATCCCCTCCACCACCACCAATGTGCAGCATCCACACATCTCTTATAAAACTCAATACTTTCAATTCCTAATATAGATTCTGAAAATCATATTGTGCATTTGTAACTTTAGAGTGTAAAATTGCACTCTAGTCAGAGCAAGACTGCTTTGGAGTTTGGCATTTACAACCTTTTTTGTTGTTGAGTCGAACAAAAGCAATGGGTCATCTTTGAGAATCCTATGTGGCTTTATTTAGCACTCATTCATGTGATAACAAACAAACCATTTGTTTAAGTTCACCTTTCAACACAAGTCTCTACAGGTACATACAATCACAAACTTTTTTCACAAAGTGCCTTTTTAAAAATAAAAAATGAACAAATGAACAGAAAAACCCTTCAGCACCAAATTTAAACACAGAAGTTTCAATGCTCATGCATTTGCTTTCTATCTGCTATTGTGACAATGGTGATAAGAACAATGGCTACAGATCAATTCATGAGCTACATCTCTTAATTAACAAACGTAAACATTTTCAAAGCAATACTTATTTCATG
Source organism: Atractosteus spatula (assembly GCF_055471065.1). NCBI lineage: Eukaryota > Metazoa > Chordata > Actinopteri > Semionotiformes > Lepisosteidae > Atractosteus > Atractosteus spatula. The sequence continues at coordinate 32,919,547 of NC_142707.1, forward strand.
TTCTTCTTTATTTTTTTAAATTATCCCTTCCAAAAATGTCATAAAAAAGAAAACAAAATTATCAATGAAACTGTCAGTTTCCTTGAACCATGCAGTTTAAATCACCAATAATACTTTGCAGTAACCACCCAGCTTAGAGAACATTTTTGCAACATGTACATCCTTGAAACATTCAAAGCAAAAGAGCTGTCTGACAAATATTTATGAAAATCCTAAGTGGGTTCTTTAGAAAGAACATTTTGTGAAAAAGTATTTTCAATCGGCCAAATAACTGCAATCTTTCCTTGAAAGCACTTTCCAGTAGCATACATTAAAAGCAGATTAAAATACTGCAGCCTTTCTCCCAAAGGATACTGCAGTTTATTGGGAGAAGCTGACAAGTCCCTTAAAACTATTACTTCAGAGCAACAACTTCACAATCAGATTTTTAAGTGTAAACTGTGAGAGAAGTTGTGGTATCTATGTGAATGTGAATTTGCATCTTTGATGTTTAAATACTAATGCATGACAAATGCACAGAGTGTAATTAGGCCTCATTTGAACAGTGAAGAAAGTACAGTATCTCCTGTACTGAACACACAATATGAACCATACCAATATTTGTCATTGACAAGACAGACTTAAGTGGCTACAATTGTACTGGTAGAGATATTAAAAAATAGCTGACAGCTATCAAACCACACTGTCATATATTTATGTATGCATTTCAGAGTAGTATAGCTGTGATGTTACATTAATATTAAATTGCTCACATTCAAGTACACATTTTTGTCCATTTTGGAACCTATTCAGTTGTTTAGTGTCATTTCTAAAGTAGAAGGAGTTACAGTAGCTGTAGTACTCAGAGTGTACATTTGTACACTCCCTGTATAATCCTCTGAACAGTGATTGGGACTAATTTAAAAATGTTTGATTAATTGTTCAAAAACAGAGAGTGCAGCGTGTTATCTTGACATGTTCTAGGTCAGTTTTGTATCACTCAAAACTCAAATTTCTTTTGAGTTTTGAGTGATACAACAGTATGTTCACTGAAACACAGTAAAGAAGATTCTGCCCCTTTCTGACTCATAACAACAGACTGAGCCTCCTTTGTCATTTTACCCACACACTGACAAACCACTTTGTTTACACTTGGAGTGTCTTCTTATATTTTGATGATTTCATAGTTTACAAAATTCTGAAGATTCCAAGTTCCAATTGAATGTATTTTGTTATTATATGAGTAGTGTTTACTGTATATACTGTAACTAGCATTGTTCCGGAGATAGAAAAGTGTAGTACAGTCCTTAAAAATGTAAAAATTAAAATTTTTTAAATTTTGTTCATCTTTCAGAGCATGATCCTTAAGTCTGAGCATTCTCCTCTGATACTCTGATTTACAACACTTATACAAATGAAACACAAAGACTTATTTCCCAGGTAATAGTAAAAAAGTGCAAATAATACAAACACCTTGAAATGTAAGAGAGTAACAGATATATCTACAATGTAATTGTTAAAAAATATTCTGGAGCCCTGTCACTTAAAGTTGGGCTTTTCTCCATTAGTCTTACACCTAAGGAATACTGATGTATCTGTGGTAAAATCAATCAAATTATTCAGATTCACATTTAAGGGAAGTAGATAAATTAAGTTGCTTTAACACTTTCTTACCCCTGAGAATAAATCCAGGAGTAAAAAACAGTTTTCCACATCTAAACATGAGTTCTTTTTATTCATTCCCCTCTATGCTTCAGCACGTTTGAGGAGCATTTTATTGTACTTTTTCTATGATTCATCATATTGTACTAGGGCTTGTTAAGGCTTAATTATCGTAAATCTCTTACTAGAAGTAAAAACGTGATTTCTTTTGAGAAACATCTCTCAGATAGCCAGAGGATAAAATGTTTAATGTTCGTGAAAAAGTATAGTTTTATGTCACTTCCACAAAAGCAGCAAATATAAATGACAAGAATTAAACAAAACATCTTTGGGAAAAAAAAATCACTAAAAGGGTGAAACAGGTTCAGAATTTCCATTGAAAACATCTCTTAATTGCTTATATTCTTTGGACTACATTTAATACAAAATCAGACTATACTTCTTTAAAAAAGTCTGGTAACTGCATTTGCAGTTCATTCCAAAATGAACCCACTATTTGTTTTTGTTTATTCTGTGTTCTTCTGGCCTTTAACATGGACAGTTTTCTGTCCTCAACAGACATGATAAAAAGAGGAATGCTCACTGTTGCAGAATTTCTCTTTGTGAAAATACAACTAGCCAAGCAGCATATTTTGTTAAAATGGATACCACACCATGTCTGAAATTCCCACCAGAGAAGCTGTAATTAAAGACACTCACTCTGGATTTCACACTGAATAAGCAACAGTATAGGATACATTTAAACCTTGCTCATATCTGCTCATTTTTAAACACGTTACTGTCCTGACAGAAATCTATTTCATTGCCAAAATAATGCTAAAAATATCAAAGAGATTTTGAAGGGCAATAAGTGCTACTTGTAATACACCAGTGCACCACTGGTATTTTACATCACTACAGGATGTGATAGATCATGTTAAAGGACAGGAACAGGGAGTTGTGCACTGCTGATTACCACTGACACTGTAACAAGAAGTTCAAAGGAGTTCATCATACAGAAATGTTGCATCTGTGTTTTCTTGGCTGACATTTCCATTGCATGTTTATGATATGAATTGAGGTTGGATTTTCCCCCTTTTTAAGTCCTATTTGAGGCAACTGGAGCAACAAGAAGACACCATGACAAAAAGCACATTGTATCAAGACTATTCTACGTCTATAGAACTATGTATTTATTTTCCATTTCTAGCAGTGTTAAATAACCCCAGTCAACACATATGTACTGTAGCACCCAAACCAAACTCCAGACTCTGAACTGGGTTTATCTTTCTGGCTTTGAGATTTTTTCTTAACTTAGTGCCAAGCTTTTTGAAAGAAAAGATAAGCAGAATTTACTTCATTTGCCTTTTCCTCCAACCTTCTTTTAAAAAGATTCCTTGCTTAAAACCTGCTAAAATTACAAACCAAAACATTCTGAAATGACAAAACAAATTTGTAATTTTACCAATCCAAATTTGTTCACATACACTATCAGCAGGCAAACATCCAAATACACAATGTTTTGCATCAGTCCCTAAGCAACTATTCTTTTTTCCACAAATAAAAAAGTGCTCTTTTCAATTTTACTATGTTTTCCTTTTCTAAGTAAAGTGTGGTGTTGGAGATATTTTAAGCACCTCTGGTATCAAAATCAGTGCAGTATTCTTGGTTCATCTTTAATTTTCTGAAGCTGATTTCAGTGTTGTGGCCCAGGAGTGATGATGTTCAACCGTTGCTGTGTTTGGTCCTGAGACGGATGTTCCCATGGTTACCAAATGCCACTGGATCTGCCACCAGGGGGAGCCAAAATTCTGGCTGAAGATCTCTTTGGAATATGATCATCAACTTGGGCTCCTGGCACACAAGAAATAATTGGACAAAACTATTACAGCTATTTTGTAGTTAGATATTGCTCATAGACAATTTTAATATTTTATTAAATAACATTATTAATAACATCTTTTCTTGCACTTCAACATCTACACTTTTTCTCACATTTGGCATTTACTTTTAATTTTTTATTTTTAATTTCAAATGAGAAAAAAAAGCAAATTCATTAATATTGCTATAGCTGTACATAAAGTTGTACATAAAAATGCAACTCACACTGAGAAAGTCTTGATATTTGTATTTTAGAACACAAAATAATTTGGCCATCACATAAAGTTTAATTAGAGAAGAACAACAGAATAAAATTAAATCTAATTGAGGTATATCAGTAAATCCCAATTATTCTTTTAGTCTTCAAATTTTAAAATACAAAATTTAAGACCTCTGCAATATAGCTGTCAATGTTCAAATTTGATTTCTCGGTTGGGTGTACATCCTGGAAGTACATGGATATGTTTTTGAACCTATATTTTCATCTATTGAAGTGTCACTTGCTGCTCTTTGTCAGTTCATCATGGCCCCTGGAGAAAAGAAATGGCTGAGAGCTCCCTCTATCAGTGAGCAATAATAATAATAATTGTTTACACTTATATAGAGCTTTTCTGGACACTCCACTCAAAGCGCTTTCCAGGTAATGGGGACTCCCCTCCACCACCACCACTGTACAGCATCCACCTGGATGATGCAACGGCAGCCATAGTCTGCCAGAACACTCAAATTTGGAAAATTTGGCCAGGATGCCAGGGTTACACCCCTACTCTTTTTGAGAAGCACCCTGGGATTTTTAATGACCACAGAGAGTCAGTACCTTGTTTTTATGTCTCATGCAAAGGACAGCACCTTTTTACAGTATAGTGTCCTCGTCACTAATACTGGGGCATTAGGACCCACATGGGCCACAGGGTGAGCACCCCCTGCTGGCCCCACTAACACCTCTTCCAGCAGCAACCTTAGTTTTTCCCAGGAGGTCTCCCATTCAGGTACTGACCAGGCTCACACCTGCTTAGCTTCAATGGGTTGCCAATTGTGAGTTGCAGGGTGATATGGCTGCTGGCTACAGCAGTGGGATTACCAGACAGACTGAAGCTAGATTCATGCAGGTCCCTCATGCCTCCATGTCGTGTGGTTGGCCTGGTGGGGGTGTCAGCATCGGGGGGTCCCATCTCCTTCTTCCCCGAGTTGTGGACCACCGCTACATCACCCACGTAGGGAGTGCGGTCCACTCCTTTCAGGACCTGGCGCTAACACAGGACACAAATAACAGTCAGTCGGAACCATCTCTTTCTCTGGTTGGGGTTTCTGTTGCGGATGAGAGCCAGACAGCTGACATGGTCTCATCTCCAGAGGGTCACAGCAGATCAGTCTCTAGAGACGTGCGCAAAACACAGCGACGTGCAACAGCTGCCATCACCTGCTGTATACAGATGGAGCTATAATAATAATTAATAATAATTGCTTACACTTATATAGCTTTTCTGGACACTCCACTCAAAGTGCTTTACAGGTAATGGGGACTCCCCTCCACCACCACCAATGTGTAGCCCCACCTGGATGATGCGACGGCAGCCATAGTGCGCCAGAACACTCACCACACATCAGCTATCAATGGGGAGGAGAGCAGAGTAATGAAGCCAATTCATAGATGGGGATTATTAGGAGGCCATGATTGGTAAGGGCCAATGGGAAATTTAATCAGCTCCATAAGAGCCGAGCTGATCATAGACAAAGTTCACGTCACGATTATGCAATTATTATTTTACTAATTACCTGCGTAGCAGGTAAGGAGCTTTTTTTGTTGCTAAATTTGGCAACAGTTATGTTCATGTTTTCATCAATGAAACCAACAACATTCAAGGATATTTTCAAACGGCACATTTAAAAAAAAACACACAAGCCTTAAATGATTTTGGAAACTAAGGGGGTAAGTATCTTTGCGGTAATCCTGTGAAATCTATGTATTCAGAAGATTTGAAACTGCCACTGTTCCAGATCATCAGATCAGGATGTTGATTCACACTACAATTTAACAGTTCATGTCTGAAGTGTCAAAGATTTTGTAAGACAAGCCATGTAATTTCAAGGCTCACATTCCCAAATATACTGATGGAAAAAAGAAAGACAACATTTTCTGGAATGAGAATACTAGTTATAGCTTATGTACTTTCACATAAGCCCTCTGACCAGCAATACAGCTTGTGCAGTCAGGCATTGCACATTACAATCACACGAAAGCTCGTTAGGTGCACTTTTACCCAACGAAGTCCAGGTGAAACAAAGCCTGATCAGGTTACCTTTAAAAAGGCCTTAATTCAAAGCTTAGGTCACTGCAAGAGAAAGGCCACATTTAGTCAATATTCTGTGCATTCCATAATGCCTCGAATGTCACCAGAAGCAAGGGAGAGGGCCTTTGGCATGCTGCAGGCAGGCATGTCATGTGCCAGTGTTGCCAGACACTATGGAGTAAGCTGCTCCACTGTGTCCCTACTAAAGAGAACGTTTCAGCAGACCGGCAGGACAGATGACCGTCCAAGACCCGGTTACCCTCGAGTGACTACACCAGAGCAGGAGCGACACATCAGACTGGTCCCTCTGAGAGATCATTTCAGATCTGCCACCCGTACTGCTGCTGAAACTGCCGCTAAACACAATGCCCGCATCAGTGACAGGACAGTAAGACTCCATGCTGCTGGCCTTAGAGCAAGGCGACCTGTCAGAGGCCCTCTGCTCACACCTCCTAGACATCACACAGGACTGGCTTGGGCCAGACAGAGGCTGCGATGGATTCATCAGCAGTGACATCAGGTCCTCTTCACAGATGAGTCACTCTTCTGCCTGTTCCACGCAGACAGGAGGGCCAGAGTGTGGAGGAGGAGGTGTTGCTTTTCTTTTTTCTATCAGTATATATCAGGTGTAAACTCATCAAATTACCATATATAATTTAAATAATGTAACAGTCTCAAGTGATAATTAACATCTTCCATTTAGCAAACAATTATGGTTGAAATCCTGCACTTAGATTTAGAGGCCAGGTGAAAAACCTGCCCTCACCAAAGGTGTCTGGTTAATCAAATTAAAAAATATGCTGAAAAATGATAATTCAATGTCATCGTAAATTAAAGAGGAACTGAAGTCCCAATTTCTCAGACCAGTTATTAAATCTCGGTAACAAAATCAATTCTTTGGAATGAATAGTACAGAAACATTTTACACATCTGGAATTAAGTACAAAATTGTGAACTTTGTGAAAGTTCTGTATGGATGCCATTGTTGTCACAAACCCCTGGTCTTGCCACAGGCAGGAGTAAAAGTTCCCACAATTTGCGCCGTGATGCGGCTCTTCTTGCTCACTAGTCACTGTAGTGAATAATGTACTGTGATATACAAGTGAATAAGTAGAGGTTGAGCAACAGACATTTCACCGCAGAAATGTTCCAACGGAATCTGCATGCAGAGTTAACAAGTAAGTAGCATTTGTCAGCAAAACCATCTTGAAGCCGAGAGCAATATTTCTATTGGACTAAAAGAGATGTATCCGCAAGCCTGCTTTTTTACAGTGTTATAAGGCTGCTTCAAGTCATCGGACGTTTTATTACATCGTTCTGAATCGCAGACAATGATGGCAATACAGTGCTGTGCATACTTGAAAATTTGACACATCACTGTGTACATTTTATTTTCTATTGTAGTTTGAAATGCACTCATCAATTCCATGTCTTTCTAACTATAAAATATAAAAATAGCGTTGCAGTTCCCCTTAAATACACAAACTGATCGCCATCTCAGGGATTTCACAATGGAAAATTTTTTACTTGTGTGACTATTTTTCAGCATATTTTGAGAGAGATTAAAGCAGCACACTACACATCATATCATTTAGTGAAACCTGACTAAATCCCCCTTAATTGTATTTCAAAGAGTAACTGATTGCTGCACTCCTCTCGGCTGACGTTAATTCTGGCCATCAGCAGCCATTCCTGGGACTGCTTTGTTCTTAGAGGCGTGAATGACTTAACGGGGAGCAGGAGGTTTTGATGTTGCTCTCAGGCTGTGACATACTATAAGGATTCCCATAGATTCCCTAACGTGTTGAGTTTACAAGTCTAAAGCAGCCCATTATCCTCATGTTTAAAATCCCAGTAACCTTTAACTATCCATTAGGGTCTCCTTGCCTCCATTGTTAATTACGTATACAGTATTTGAACTCAAATATATTTAGAGTGTATTGAGGCACTAAAGTCACTTCTGCAACCAGTTAAAGAATCTAGGATATTGACCAGTCAGCTCTACCCCAGCTTCTTCAGGGACCTTCCATTGGACCGATCTGATCAAGACCACACTGTGACCGAGTCTCCTACCTTGTCCCTCTGCACCATTTTCTTGTACAGGAAGTCGGGGAAGGTCCTCAGTGGGTAGAACTTTCCAGTTCCCTCGGCGCACATGAACGCACCATTCTCACAGACCACCCTGCCGCGGCTGATGGTGACCAGCGGAACTCCGTGGCAGCGCATGTTCTCGTACAGGTTGATGTCTCCTCCTTGCACCTGAGTGCTCACCGAGATAGTCCTGGACAAAGGAAATCGAGATGTGCAGCTTGTGATCACAGCAGGAAAATGGCGCACAGATGATCTTGGCTTTAATTAGGACGTTTGATATAGCAGATAAAGTCAACGTAAGGAGGGGGGTTGACTTCAAGGACAAGATCATGTCATTGCAATGTCCTTTCTGTGTCCGAGAATATCCACACACCTGTCTATCTAACAGGGAAGGCCTTTGGAACTTCAAAGAGCAAGCAGGAGTAGCAGTGAATCATGGGAACTTAAATAACTCATGCAGCTCATGCTTTCTCTTGAAAGCACTGTAATTCTGAAAAGTGTCTTATAAAAACTGCTAGAATCCTTTTTGGGGGCAAACTACCACCGTGTCATACTTGTAAGCTCTAATAAGGGCAACACAGCTATCTTGGGCTTCCAAAATTGACTCAATACTTGCAAAGCAGAGTTTGAAGTTTCTTTAGTCCAGGGATTGGCAACCCAGGTTCCTGAGTGCCAAACTGCCACAGATTTTAAAGGCACCTTTCATTTAGCTCCTGATAAAGACATGGAAAACAGCTGATTTGACTTCTTATCTAAATTCTTATGACTTCTTATGTTAAATTCTGAGATGGAATGATATCCAGAAACCCACAAGTCACCTGGGGACCAGGTTTGCCTGCTCCTGGGTTTAGTAGTACTTTCTAATACTATGGAAGCTATGAATTAATCAGATCTGACTCAGAAATATAGTATTTCGCTATAAAGGTATTTAAGTGGGCTTGGATGTATTTCTATTTATTTTCACTGCTGGTTTTTTATCTTTATTCTGAAGAGATGATGATGGCAGTGACTAAACTTCCTTTTCCTTCCTTTGTAACTCTTCATAAATAGAAGAGTTGAGCCTTGCATTAACCTACTGTATGTTTATTGTAGGAGTTATATAGGAGTCTTATGATGTGTCTTTATTTTATTTATTTATATGTCTTTATTTTGTAGATCTGTAGATCAAGACTGATTTTACTCATTGGTCATGCCAATAAAGCATCTTGAATTGAATTGAAATGGAATTTTCAACCCATTTTGTAACAACAGTGCCATCTGCTGGCAGATTATACTTAAATTTTTTAGCTGACAAGTGATGCAAAAATAAGGGGAGTGACAAAGCCAGCAAGACAGACAGAATGACTTACTCATATGCAATCTTTTTTTTATTCTTCTTGCTATGTGTCTTATATACCAGAAGGTGGTGAAATTGAGGAGTTAAACATACCGAACTTCACATGTCCGCATAGCTAAACAGACGTTCCTGTAGCTGTGGTTTCTGAGCTGTACATTTCACACCAGTTTCTAACAAGAATATCAGCTTTATAATGTGAACTATCTGCAAAATGTTTATGGTTGAAACTGTAAACGTTAAACCTATATCCAACACTTAATTACATAATGACATGACATACCATTTTTATAATTTTATAATTTTATATTTTAAACCACAAGTGTGTTCCAAAAACTAAGGTAGAAAGAATGGTAATGTACTTACATTAAGTAGCTAAAAGGATATCGTAATCAAAGGTAAGGCATATTCTGTATCACTTTACCACATTAATTCTAATGCATTGGTTATGATATAGTAGAAACGGGTGTCAAGCTCTATAGCTGCCTGGTGCACAACGTCATTGGTTTGGAGCCCAAAGACATTTAAATCAGTGGTTGTTAGATGAGGTGCAGCTGTTGGCTGGCACTTCTGTATTGCACAAACCCAGGACTTTTTTGACAAGTCCTTCTATAACCAATATGAAAGGAGCACTTAGTTTCTGTGCAATTTCAAAAGGCCAGCTCTCCTTAAACTGATTGTTGATGTTACAAGACGAAGCAGATGGTGGAGTTACAGCATTCAGATTCAAACCTGCCAGGGTAATGTCTTCTCTGAGAGGTTTTGTTAACGTATTTAGTGAAACACACTTGTAGCATTACGATCTAGTTAATGCAGGAGAAGTACAGATTTTTTTGTGGACAAGAATCAGGTGATTAGAAACATCATAACTCTTAAAAACTGCAAAGAGCAATGCAGAACTTTGCGGGATTTGGTGGCATACCGAATAATCAGCTCAGCAGTGCACAAAAATACAGTAAGAAACAAACTCACATCACTGATAAATACACAAGGGATTTGGGATTTACTACATTACACGTGTAAAGCAACTGATGTTTTGTATTGATAAACAAAAATATATTGTACCTCATTTTGAAAGCTTGCATATTTCAGTACTAGTTCATGCTCTGTTAGCTTTGAAGCATAAAAAATTGACATTATTTTATAGCAGTTTTGTGACCTGATTTCTAAACTCTCCATCTGAGCAGCCGAGAGCTTCCTACCGTGTGGCATCCGGATCCCACACCACCACATCCGCATCAGCTCCTGGGATGATCCGGCCCTTCCTCGGATATAGGTTGTAGATCTTGGCGGCATTGGAACTTGTTACCGCTACAAAACGGTTCTCATCCATCTTCCCTCCAACCTGAAGGGATTTGAAAAAATAGTACAAAAGTGGATGATGCAGATCAGGAGTGCAGCCTGCAACAGTAGTAAAGAACAAGTAACGTTCTTCACTATCTGCAAATAATCCCAAATGAAGACATCTAGAGGTTAATAAAATGGATTGTGAAATGATTTTTCCAGTCCATTTGCTGTAATGGGAATGCATTATACTTTTCACTCTTTGTTAAACCTTCTTTACATTCTTAAATGTAAAGGACTGAAGTGTGACTTAGTGTGACGTTTCAGTTAATACAGTACATACAAGAGTTGGGTCCATCAATTTTGTACAAAACTGTTGTAATTTCAGAGAAATGGAGAGCTAAGGTGAGTGATGATATGATCGCTGTCCTGTGACAGAAAACAGGGACAACGGCATTCTGGTATATGAAAATAAACAAAACTCACATAATTCTGAAAAAAAGACTCCTTCAGAAATCCTCTACTTTTCCCAACAAATCAGATTCAGGATTACTTATCTGTTCATGAGTATTATGTTGTCTAAATGTTCCAGGATTCCAAGATGAATTTATGAATTCTCCCCCCAGAAAAATAGCCAGCTACCCCAGTGCAATTTCTGAAGGAGTTCTGCAGATTTCTTGCAGAACCAATACAGGGTTTATCCCCATAATACTTCAGGCTTCATAATTGTATTTTGCAACATTTCTTGTCAGGAATTCTCCTAAACTATTTTGTATACCGTACAAAGGTCTTAGTTTATATACAGCACTAGTCACAAACACAAAGAGTTTTGTCCTCAATGTCTGGTTATAGCAAATTTTTAGGCAGCAAACACACACACAGTTTTTATAGGCACAATTCAAGCTATTTCTAAAGTGCTACTGCATTAAGGACTCTTCCATTTCCCCTGGGAATCTCTTCTAAAGTCAGGTTTACTTGCAATGGTGAGCCTGTGAGAGATAGGTCATACTTCAGCTCCTGAGCCGAACCTTATAGTTTCAGTATACCATATGTTTCATAATGACTACAGAATGTATTACGTACAACTCCTCTCTCCCAGATAACACTCATCCGGTCCTGGACTCCACTGACACCATGGGGAATTTTAGTGAAGTCCTCCTTGCCCATTGCCTTCTGCTTGGTCGTGAAAGGACGGTGGTCTGAGGCCACAACATTGATAGTGTCACTGCAAGCACAAGAAAAATCGGGAATATAAAAAAAAACATACAGTAGCTATGGATGCATTAGAAGTAAACCTGAAGTGACTGCTAAATTATTTAAATTAGACACAAAAGTCATACAGTTTAAAGGAAATATAGTAAATTCGGAATATTTACAGCTCATCAATGAAGGACAGTTATATCAAGGCTTTAACAGACTAAACTCCGGGTGGCACTCTGAGCTCAGCTGAGCTTTTCCACTCCTAGGCCTGACATGGGAGCTGTGGTCCCTGAGGGAACAGAGAGTAGGCCTGCGTACTTTCCCAGCAGGCTCATCAGGTAGTTGGGAGTGTTGGGGTCCAGTCGGAGGGGAGGCACAGTAACATAGGCAGCAGCGTGTGACCAGTCCTGGTGGTAGTAGTGCAGTCCATTCAAGACGGCGTGAGCTACGGTCGTCTCCGCGTGGACTACCTTGCCTGGTCCGACAGGGAGGACAGTGATCAATACACACAATATCATGCACATCATCCTACTGTTTAGCCCAATGTTACATGATGGTTATTTAATGCAACATGAGAAGATATTCCTAGACATAATATGATCATCTTACTGTTAGATATTATGTAAACAACATACGGTATCCATCTTTCTAGAAATCCACATAAAGAAAAACAGAATTAGTACATAACTGTTCTGAACTTTTGTTATTCTGATTGATCCTATCCAGAAAAGTTTTCCTACACTATGTTGGCAGAAAGGTTTTATGTCCATTCAAGCTATCCATCATTTAATCCTAGAAACTGTGTACGAAGTCTTGCCGTGTAAAACAAGGCTGTTACAGTGATCTTATTCCCCCAGGTAATTTGAAAGTATTCCCTGCTCCCTGCGGCTAGGAACCAATTCTTTTGGTGTAATGGGTTTGGTACAGTACTAGCAGGGCCTGTGTGGTTTCAATGATTAAAAGATTGTAATGGCAGCTCAAACGCAATGCTGCTTGTGCTTCAGAAAAACTAAAGGGAAGGTTATGATCTGGGTACACAGACGAAGACCAGCTTCACGTTGGAAAGTGGTTGGTTCTGCAGACCTGACAAATTACCTTGACAGGACACTGCTGTCTTTAGCATGAATTCTCCTGTACATTTTTTTAAATTACTGCAATAGTAGTCTCCAGTAGAGCATTAAAGAGAAATATGTTTTGTGTTTCTAACCTCTGGGAAATCTTACAGTATATGCTTGCATATTACACTCTTTGGCAATAGATATACTGTAGGCTGATGTGTGCTAACTGGTGTTCTCTTACTGATTGTGAAAGAGACAGAGAGAAATTCTGCCATTAAGCCAGTGAAGAAGAGGAGAGGTGCAAGTGACTGAGGATGAAGCTTACCCTGCATTTTCGCAGTGGCTACGACATCCCCTGCAGACATGCTGGACACATTGACCAGATAGATGGGACAATGAGCCTTAGGAGGTGATAAAAAATGAAGACAAGTGAGTTTCACAGTTCACTTTTCTGAGTACTAAGTATCTTACATCTAAGTGATGTTTTTTTCCATCCATCCATTTTCTAAGCACTTTATCCAAAACAGGGTTGCAGGGGAGGCAGAGCCTGTCCCGGCCCAAGGCCAATGTTCCCAGAAGTCACTTACGTATGTATTTGGACTGTGGGGGGGGGGGGAACTGGAGCACCTGAAGGAAACCCACACAAAAATGGGGACACCATACAAACTCCACACAGACAGTACCTAGGGAATTGAACACAGGGCCCCAGCACTGTGGGGCAGCAATGCTAACCACTGTGCCACCACACTGTGATTGTCTTTTAAAAAAAAAATCAAATTCAGGTACTATATGCACAGGTCATACATTAACTGAAGGATAAGTTCACAAACTAGTGTATTATGAATTTATCACTTCTGATAAGCTGAAACCTGAAACCTGAGTTATTTTTAAATTCTGTACCGCTGCTGTTCTAACCTATTTAGTTGGCAATTGGTACAAATGTAGCATAAACTGTGAATAACTTGTCTTGTATATATTTTAACAAAGCAATCTAAATACCATTCGTCAGGGCTGTACAAAAAAAGTAACTGCTACCCCTATAAATGTCTCCTGTTAATCCCACTTTAATTTGTGAATATTAAAATAAACACAAATGTTAAGACTTTATTGATAAGAATGAGCTTTTCATTTAATTATTATCTTTTTTTATTTTAATACTCATCTTATTCTTTATTTTTTACCAGATCAGTCTGTACAGGAGCACTGGGCAGCTCTTGCTTCGAGTTGAATCAGTGTTGTAGTTGAAAATCCTCACTAGAAGTCTGAAGAAACTGTCTCTAATCCAAAGATGACTGGGACACACATTTGCCTTTTCCTTATCTCATTGTATCTTGAGTCATGGAGATACTCCTCTATAATACATCACTGTCAGACTCAATGAAATCACAGATGCCTACTTTCAAAAATCCGATGCAGTCACTACAGACAAGCTATTTATTCTACAGTCCTGCAGAAAGTAGAACTCACTTTTTGTTTCTCATCACATAAAATGACAGACCCCTGAACCTGGCACGAAACAGATTCAGCAGTCAGCTTTCCAGCCATTGTGAAGTACAGCACCACTCTCCATTGTGATCTTTTATTAAAACAGTAAATCAGCCCAGAGGACTGTGAGAATAAAGGCAAGCCTTTCTACTAAATCTGTACAATTGGGAAGGCTCTACCAAAAATGCAGCTTTACTGCCAAACCAACCTTTCAGGTTGTTAGGAATTTTATATGATGTGCTCGAAATAACAGGGATCCCCCAAAAAAACTTCATCTTCAGTGATGCTAAGAATAATACAGGAGGAGTGCAGCTGCAATAAAAGTTTGTGCTTTGCTGTGAGCGTCTCTGTACTGTATCAGTAAGAGAAAAGAAAATATTTCTGTTTGTAATCATTGTCTTGGATAATAAATTTATCATTGTTACCATTTTCGTAATACATTGGCCAAAAAGAAAAAAAAATGATATACTGTACAGATACTGAGCTAGCATACAGATAGGAGCTATCATCTGTAGAGCTACTAAATATAACGTCCAATTAATTAATTGTGATGCATGGGCTTAAGAAAGTAGAATCAAGTATAAACACAAAAAGTATAGCTGAATTTAGAAAAGAACAGTCTAAAAACTAGTGTTTTTAGAATTATAAAACTAGTAATTAATTTGTTGTTAGGACTTACTACAGCTAATCACTCATATGAGACTCCTACTAATAACTTGCTGACAGCTACCACTGTAAGTTTCATCACCAATGAACGTTTCACTTCAGAAACCCTATTTTTTAAACTGAGCATTTTGTCAAATTTTCTTTATTTAGGCAATATTCTGTATATTTGTTAAATAAATATTTTCTTGATTTCTCTGCTTTGCAGTCATTCCTGGAACACCAGTACCACTTTCATAGCAGGATTTAACTTGTTTTCAACAAAAATGAACGACCTGTGCTGTGCCTTATAAATATTAAAATTAGCAATGAAGTTACAATTGAATGAATAAAGCAACTAGAGAATAAGAAGTGTCTGAAAGGTGATAAATACTGTAACTAAAAATGATTGTTCTAAAGATTTACTGTAAACAAACCATTTTATTAGACATTTTTAGTGATTTTAACTCAGATGATAAGAAATCATACCTCTTGGAAATTTGGATTTGCTTTCCTACAGTCTTTCTATGGAGATAATTTCTGACTAATCTTTCCCAGAAATAAACCAGTTCCAGTTCATATATATATACAGTATACTGTACGTCTTTTAAAAAAAGCCCATCACAGGAACAGATAGGGACTCACACACACTGCAATGTATTATGAATGCAATACTTACTCTGTTAGCAATGGTAATGGCACGGTGAGTGGCCTCTGCCTCTAGCTGTTGGTGGAAAACAAAAGTTGCAGAAATTGAGAAAAGGACGTTTTAAAGGAAAACCTTTAAACTGTTTCCCTATGGTGACCATAGTGCCCTTTTTTATTACACACCAAAGCTCACATAGTTTTCAGGTTCTTCAGGCAAGTGTTCAACAAATAAAGCAGCATACAAGACATCATCACAACACCTAGACAGGACGGCCTTAATCTTATCAAACCTTTAGTCTTCCAAAAAAAACCATGATATCATCATGACACAATGACGCTAACGATTGTGACTGTTGATGCAGGTACAGTACAGTTTCATGGTGCTGTGTGCAAACAAATAAGGAGTCTGTTATAAAAGGAATATAAATATAATATATAATAACATAAATATAAATTAACTAAACAAATCAGGGCAATGAGATTAAGCAACATAGTAATAGCTAAACTGCACTGCAATGAATACATTATAATATTAATCTTAAGTTTTTGGTTTTGCAAAATATCAAATGCATGCAATTAAGGAATCCTGCATTAGGGTTTACTAATTGCATTGATATGTGTTTCACATTTCTTTTAAAGAATCCATGTATTTCATTTATACTGCATATCCTAAAAATGGGTACTGAAAGGCAAGAGTGCCCTCCTTTATTGAATTTAGTACTTTAGTACAGTATGGAAAATGAAGAGATTCCAAAGCTCCTAAAGACTACCACTACCCCTGAGAGCCATTTACTGAATTGCATTGTACAGGTCCATATTCCTGTATATCTACACCTAATGGAAAACTATACAAATACTTCACACGGTTCTTCAGCTGTCTGCACAGCAAATAGTAATAACACATCATTTTCAGACATACTCCCATGCATTAGAACACAAAGAACAAAACACTAAACACTGGCAATTAAAATATCTTAGCATCACATCTTAAAATTTGCAGAATTCCATCTTAGAAGTATAGAAGAACAGCTTTGAAAGCATTTTTATTCCATATCTTCTGGGAGCAAAATCAGCCCCTGAGAGTCACTCAAGTGTAGATGAAACAGTGCAAACTCCAGAAGCAGCAATTGATTAATCCCTTTACGTTCTTTACTTTCACTCCAGTGCCTTCACACAAGAATGAACTAATTTTCCCACGGAGCCAACAACTGCCTTGCACATCCCCCTGTAGGTTTCCGTGAGCTTGGGGATAATTCAGTGGGCACAGGTGGACCCGTCTGCCTGCTCACCTCCTCAGGTCTGCTGATCTCGATGCCCTCGGGCCCGCTGATGCCCAAGTCCAGCGCCTCTTTGGCCCCCTGTAAGACACAGACCCTTCATTTCCTACAGAGCAGAACCTGGCACCGACTTCTCAAAAGCTATTTTGAAAACTGTGATGTGATTAAATTTAAAATGTAAACAATCTCTGAGATTTTATGCACTTGTCTGTTATGACACTGAGATTCATAGATCTAAATGATAAGGAAAACATATTGCATATTTCAATGCGTACATTCCTACAACTTCAAGTTTCATTAAACCTAAAATGCTTGAGACATATTTAATAAATCTTAGCGTTACTTTACCTTAGAATTAGCAGTAAGGTACAAAAACAAAGTTGGAAATACTATTTTAATTAAATATATCCAATAACATCCACAAGGTGGAGCTACAGGGGCTAGAGTTGCTGCACAACTGATCTTTAATGAAAACACCTGATTTCTTTTGTAAAGAAAAAAAAATCAATGTTTAGCATCAAGAGGGTATTTATAGAAAGATATGCCTTATGAACCCTATTCCATTAGTTTTTATTTTAGATACTGTTTGAATAACGTCACTTCAAGCATTATGATTTTTCCAATTACTAATTCAAAGTAACACCTGAAGAAGGCTCCATGGCCAAAACGTTGTGTTTTTCTTCTCTTTTCAGCATGGAATAAACCTATTACTTGTTCCTCCACATACAGTACATGACCATTTAAGAAAGTTTAAGAAAGGGACATCTGTAAGTCTAGCAGAGCTGTAAGTACAGTACATCTCAGCTCTCACCTAATTCCCCACTAATCCACTTTCTAGTCTCCAGCAAAGAACTGTGTAAAGAGCACACTGATCACATTCATAGGATTTAGGGGTGATACCGTATTTGCACAGCCCTTATTCAGCTAAGCAAACAGAAAAGGCTTTGATTTATCAGAAGGAGCAGGGTGATGTTACACATAAGTAGAAGGGAAACAGGTGGAGACAAAACGCTAAGAAGTGTAGGGTAAGTATGACACATTTCATCTGCCCACTTGACACCACTGCCTGGACAATGTCCTTTTGTAAGAGGCTAAAACAATTGTATCTTCAAGGGCAATTTTATTATCAGAGTTCCATGATGTCTAATGCATTTCAGAGAGAAATTATATACATAAGCATGCCACAGTCTGTATATGGGCATTTTTGTTTCAACTCTTGTTCTTTGTGCATCATATATTGTTTGATCAATGCATTGCAAACAGACACAGCTCAAGTAAAAAATTATTACTGCATGGATTCACAGCAAAGAATAGGTTACATGAAGAGAGAGAGAAGACAACAGATTTGAAATCAGTGTTATGTTGCTGCTGCCTGTTTGTTGTCGCTCCTGTATATGTCTCAGTATTCAACCAAATTTATAATGAGCCCTTCATGGTTTTTTGGGGGGACGTGATTGATAAAAGGACTTTGAGTTAATGATAGAACATTCACCAGTGTATTCATGCCACTTACATTTCCATCCCTAGTCATGGCTCTAATCATCTTATACTGTAATTATTAATTCTCTGAAGAATCTGACTCTGATTTTTAATTTTTAAACGTGGCTTATGCTGGCCTTTGCATGCCTGTATTGTTGATTTTAGACCAAAAGGTATTTATTTTGAACATTTTTACTCTCAGCTGAGGGCCTTTTTGTTTTTATTTTTTGCTTGTATTAATAATAACATAAATAACATTTTCTCCACTGTAAAATGAATGTGACATTATTTCCTTTCTCTGGTGCGTCATTTGTATCCACAAGGGAGTGCTGACCTGATTTTTCTGTGCTTGTTAATCAGTCTGTATCAGCCTATTGTTCTGGCCAGAAGAATAAAGCCATTGGGCACATCAAAACTTAATAAAGTTAATGTATCAATCTACATAAGACTCCCAATGCTGTGAACTAACACATTCCACACAGTAGTGCTGGAACATTCAAAGCAGAATTTACTTAAGGAATTGTTCTTTGTAATTATGGGAGAGTGACTTTGATTGGTTCTAAAAAACATTTGGAGAAGGCAACTTCAGTTTGGAAAATGGCTGAAAAAGGTTATCGTATTTATTAATTCATTTTTAATTTTGCCCATCTCTTTATCTTGTGAAGTGATTCTATTATCTGTTGAGCCTGTTGAATGCCCAGTGAACATCAAGAAAGAAAACACATACTGTAGTAAGGAACCAATACATCCCACTTATCAAGCAGATACCGCTTGTGTGCCACTGGTTGTTGAAGGGTGGACCAAGCCACCTCAGGTGAATTCTCCAATAGTGAAGTGAAGCTGTCAGTAGTGATGAATCAAGGTTCTGGGTAGACCACTATGATTCACGTTAGTCAGGGAGCCACAGATGTGCAGAATGAATGGTAATCTGATGTGGGCAGGACTGTCTAGTCACTCCAAGCTCCACCTGTGACTGATGACAACCCGACTGGGGCACTGCAGTACATTGTTCAAGTACTGTATGTTCATCGTTCAAGTTTAGTAGTAGTATTTTTTGATACTCAATATAAAAAATGTTTAAAACGAGAAAACAATATTGGGGACATCAGTGGTATTACAGCCATGGGACTTTACTCTTGCAAATAAATAATCCCTGTAATGGATAGGAATTTGATTCAAACACCATTCCCCCTTTTCCTTGTTTATAATTTTAGTGCAGTGTATACAGCATAAGAACTATTTTTGCCATCCACTCAAAACAAAGGTATTTATACACCCACCTGAGATTTCTATTTCAAGTGATAGGGGTGACAGTTTTGTTGATTGTGATTTTAGTTCCTACTTGACCAGGTCCAGTAATCGCGTTGGCTTGTGCAGTAATGTATATAACACAAAATCTCACCTCAGCCACGAGCTCTCCATTTTCGGCATGGACACGTGCCACAGCACCGATGTCCTTGCAGGTATAAAAGACCTGGTACAGTTCACTGTCTCTCAGCATGTACAGGTCTTTGTATGTCATGAACATCTGGAACGAGTTCACTCCCTTGTCTCTCACCAGCGTCTCCATTTCAGACCTCACCTGAGGAACAGGCAGGGCTTCAGTCATGGCAGTAAACAGGTTTGTAGACAATAAAGTATTATTAATAAAGTAAATTAAAGTAATAATGTCACTTTGAGGAAGCACATTATAAACAACATGAATAACATCTAGTAAAGGAGCTGAAATTAGGGAAGATTTCATTTAATTTTCTTTTCAAAACACAAAACTCAAGCACTATTTTCAAATGTTCAATTGGGGCTTTCAAATGGAGTTAATGGCATTTTTAATATTTATTCTTCAATCTGTTAATCTCAAGATAGCACATTATGACATTTTAAGTTATTTGAGCACAGAATCACCAAAAATTTCAATTGGAGTTCCACTATGTGAACATATCTCTTATGCTTTGCTAAAAAAAATCAATACACACCCCACTTAAGCTGCCAATACTTATTATAACTACCATGTATTCAATCTGTTCTCTTAATTTTGCTTGTTTATTTTCACTCGGTCAGTTGGCATTCAACAAAATCTGTTGGCTAACTGTACAGTGTAAGGATTCTGAATAGTACTGTTGGTACGTTGTCCCAGCATGTAGATTGACAGCTGGCTGTTTCTATTAATATAAGGGAATTTTACAAAACATACTGTAGCTACTACACTATCAATTCAGTATTTTATAATTTCAGTTAAATCAAATAATTATCACAGCAACCTACCAAAGATAACGATGAAAATATCACTAATCCTTTTCTTTTCTAAGAAGATGATTATTTTCTTACTTTTTACAAGTTACATATACTTTTTACTTCTACAGCTTCTTCTTTTTTTCTTCTATAGTACAGACAACATTCAGGGTATTTTTTTTCTTGTATCTACACACCTGCTGAAACTGTACCAATCTCTGTGAGTCTTGTATTTATAGGACATAAAACGGGACTCCATCCTACTAAAAGTCAGTAGTGAGCAAAGTTAGAATAATTTGAGTAATACAAATAGAATATACGTATAGATCTAAAAACTGTTCACAACTGGGAAAGTAAAGCATGTTTGAATTGCACATTAAAAGAGAAAAACTTTTCTGATTAAAATCACCATGTTATTGCCATGTATTGCCAGAACTGTGCTCCATATGTACAGTATTTAAACCATTTTTGTATGTGTCTTAAGAAATGCTGGGAAGACAAACCTTTCACTCTCTTATCCCATACCCAGTTGGATATGAAGAATGGGTAAGGCCTGTGGTGTGTAAATGGTTAAATAAAAGGGAAAACATAAAATAATAAAACAAAGTGTGGTGTTTTTCATCAACAAATTATTCTGAAAAAACAGAGGTCCTGGGAAATTTACCCTGCATGCTAACAAGCTTTCTCATCAAACAAAAAAAAAAGGCAGATGGGTCCTGGATAAAACGCTGTGAAAATGACTTTTGAGTGGTGATATGAATAGTAGAAATCCAGCTACTCAAAAAAGAAAGAATGACATTGAAAGAAGCAATTTAGCCTATTTTCAGGAATGGATGAAGCAACATAGAGCCGACGTACCTTCGGGCTCCACCAGGTGACCCCCATGTGAAGTGCGTAGTCACAGCAGGCCTTGGGGTCGGCCAGGGCTCGGCATTTGTCGTACGCCTCCAGCAGGGAAGTGTCTTTGTCTGGTAAGACATGGCCGATTATCATCGTCGTTCCTCCCACAAGAGCAGCCTGCATGCAGACAGACACTTCCGTAAGACAACAGCGCATAGTATTTACCTTTCAACCATGAGTACACACCTCTCCCCACTGATCTCTTGCTCTTCAGGGTTAAGGTTATTTTTATCGTTTGAAATGTTATTTCCAAGTTGACTGATATTAATAAAGAGGTAAAAGGCGAATTTTAGAAAAAGGTATTACCTTACAGTATAATCTCACAAACTGAGGCAAGTGCAAACAAAATAATTTCCTAAATTCAATGTCTAAATCATGATGGTGAAATCTTTAATAAAGTCAGGTCATTCCTTATGAAAGCCACCATGGTTGTGGTGAATTAATCAATGTATGAGCTTTAAGTAATTAAGGAAAGTCTTGTGGATTAAAGGGGGCATGTAGATTCTTCCAGTGTGCAACCTATTTATTTTAGAAATTTATATTTAAAAATAATCTAATTTTGGAGCGAAAGATTAATTAGAACCATCATAAGCTTTTATTTATATGGTAACATATCCATTCAAGGTAAATTACATGTAAGCGAAAGTGTATATATAAGAGGAGATCATTATATGTTTTGAAAGCAATGCAAAAACCTGTAATAAGTGAAATTGTATTAACATTTTTTGAGGGACTGTACAGTGTATAAAGCTTGTGCTTTATACACTGTACAGTTTGGATGGAAGAGTCACAATAAGAATCCAAGTACATACTGTATGGAACGGCAAGTCACACACCTTTAGCTGAAGAATTTCTTCATTGCGACTGACCTCAGTCTCAACAATTACCAGTGCAGGATGGGTAAAAATAAAATTGGTTCCATGGTAGACATCAACATTTTGCTAAGAACAGCAATTAAGGGTCTAATTTCCCTGTTATGAAACTGTGGCTCTTTAATGACTAAGAATTGTGGACACAGCCATGTTCAATTGAATACCACAGTACCTCTCTGGGCACCATAGTGCCAGCGCTGTCAGGTCAGTATTTGCAGAGACTATGCAACTGTAATTAGACTGTGGAATTCTCATTATGTGCAAAACCCAGACTGTGAGAAGACTAACGGCAGACTGCCTAGTCATGTGTTCAATATGCTAATGCAGGCTAGACATTTCTACACGACATATTTGACATATTTGAATCGCAATCCCCAGCCACAGTTCGCTCTGTCTGCTTACAGTCAATGTATTATGTATGAGCTCAGCCTTAATGCAAATACAGGGGACAAAATATCTCAGATGACTAGATTTTATTACATATTACATATAATAAAAAAGCATTTGGAGGCAAGGTGCTACTGTAAATCTTCAGATTTAGTAAAATTGAGATATACAGTATAGTGTAATATTTTACTGTATGTACTGAATGAAAAGGAAGCATTTTGAATTTATGTAAAAACACAAAGCGACTAGAAACAAGGAGTAATATTTCCATTCTGCAAGGGTGAAAAATATACAAAGCAATTGTTTTTCTTCACAAGAGTGAAAAGGTGCCACTTTTTAAAAAACAAATAGAATCAAAAACAGAATTATTTTCATTAAACCCAAGTCCTAGGCTGGATGCTGCTGTCACACACCCTTAAACAAGGCACTCTGTGCAAATTACTCCTGATGTATAATTAGGTCTCCAGGTTGTCATTGAAAATGAGACTTTGGTCTCACTTGACCTATGTGACAAAATAAAAAAAATGACAACGAGTCATGACAATGAGTAGTCTTATTTCTTCATGAATGTCAGTGCATTGATATTGTAATTTCTTCTATATTGGTAGTAAACATTAAACAAAAGTTTCTCACATTATGATTTTTTAACATTTTAAATTTTTTTGTTAAGTTACATTCAACGTTATGTGCTGCTGGCATTCAAAAGTGGAGAACACAATCATGTGAGCAACAAGCCTAACTGCATTTTGTAATATTTTTTTAATGTTAAGAAGTAATTAAAATATAGTAATGTTTGAGAAAAATACAAAAAACGCAAATAAGAATAAAACTATACGTTATTGTGTTGCTGATTCTCAGTGGTACTGTATATGAGAACACACCCATCAGAGACTTAAACACTTTAAGGCAAAATTAATCTTTTACTTAACATCCTTACTTTTTTTATGATTAATTGGCTCACCATTGAGTTATTTTTCTTTAGCTTGTATTAAAATATCTTGAAAGCATGTTTCATATAAGTTGCAATGCGTCCTTGAGGATCATGTGAAATTAATATTCAACCTTTGCTTTTGAAAGTACATATCTGTATCCACGCTACTGTACAGTACATCAGCTTATTAGGCCAGAGGTCATCCTGGTTTCTATTCCGTTAAGCAGATGCGAGATATCCACCGGATAAAACGTTTATAGTGCATTTTAACATGATGGAAATATTTTATTGAAAAAAGGACATAATGCCATTGTGAACAAGGAGTTATGCATCCCTACTTTTATTAACCAATAAACTTAAGCCAAAAAGTCCTTTACCAGAATTACTGTATGTCATGCCTCTGAAAATAACTGTTGCCTTTAAAATTATAAATATGCTATTCATCAAATTTTTAAGTGGCAGAGTTTAATGATAATCACTCATAATAAAATAACAATTGGTCTCCCACTGAGGCAGACACAGCGGAGCTTGCATTCAGTAAGGGAGGCTATTTGAGTTCCAATAAATGAATACCTCATTGAGCTGCAAACAATGTATAATTGGAAACAACAGTGTGTAAATGTGCCCAAGAAAGATTTGGGCTCTTCAAAAAGGCCAATAATAGAAGTGTGTAAGCAGAATGTAGGAATATCACCACTGAGTCGTTTTACGCTGCCTTGGACTGGTTTGGTTAGGTCCAACTTCAGATTCACAGCTGGGCACAGGTCATGGGTAAACGTGTTCACATGGGCAAAGGTTGATCTCTCTCATCATGTGGTCATTAAAAATCCCAGAGCGTTTCTCGAAAAGAGTAGGGGTGTAACTCCAGCGTCCTGGCCAAATTTCCCATTGGCCCTTCCCAACCATGGCCGCCTAATAATCCCCATCTATGAATTGACGTCATTACTCTGCTTTCCTCCCCACTGATAGCTGATGTGTGGTGAGCATTCTGGCGCACTACGGCTGCCATAATAATTGTAAGCAATTATTATTATTATTATCATCACTGGTCACGTCACTAGCTGACTGGGACTCCACAAGTGAAGGCACACAGATTGAGCACCACCGAGGGTAGGGTGGGAATAGCCAGCTGGGGATCTCTCAGTTCTTCGCAAACCCAGCCACCCCTGTGGCCTCCCACACCCTTGCAGGCATATCAAGCACTGTGTGGGGTGAGGGATGTGCCACTGTGGCAGATGGCGCGGAAGCTCTGCTACTGGGATTCATTGCCTGTGAGATGTTAAAGAGTGGGTGGAGTGGAGGAGCCCTCCTACACTTCCTCATCCCCTTGTGTGTGAAATCACGGGGTCTACAGAAAAACACACAATTGGCAGCTACTTAGTCTGGAGGGTATAACCAAAAGAACTGGTGATTCTGTTTAAAAAAACAAAACAGTTCATATTTCATTAGGCCTTGACCTCAATAGAAAAAAAAAGCTGCAGTGCAGAGCCTAAACTTTTCCATTTTATTGTGCTATCAGTAACGAGAAAAGCTTAGTTATTAATAAGCTGATAAACACTGTCTTGTTATTAATGCTGTCATTCCTTCTAGAAAGATTCAACTGCTAACTGTAGAATCCATGGAATTCTAAAACTGAAGTTACGTTACAGCTGGATAATGCGTCAGCAAGACAGCATGTCGAATACTGTGTACTATTTTGTTTGTCACTTTTCAAAAAGGGCAATGTTGATCTGGAATTAGCTCAAAGAAGTGCAACCTTGTAAATTCTCCCCTAGCAGTGAAGAAATGTCTTATAGAGGATATTTGACTGAAATCTCTTTCTTCTTGAACAGAGAAGACCGTGAGGAGACTCAACAGTCAACCCAACAGTCTTCTTCAAGATCAACAGTGAAACATGGACCAGTGCATTTAAGTGGAAAAATAAGAGGAAGACTGAGAACAGGCAACATATTTTTACACAAACAGTTGCAGGAAAGAAACAAGCTACCAAGCCACACTATTGACAAGGAACGATCTTCAAATGATAATTCTACACATGCTAGATGTTTCAAATGGAATCCTCTTGTGCACCACCTTTCTTTTGTTCTTTTTACATTCTTCAGAAATCTCTAATTCCAGGTCTGACCGGGCTGGGCTGTTAAACGTTGCTGTTGCCAAATTGCTTTAGTTCTCAAGATGAATAGAGAGAGAGTAAACATTTGAGATTTAAGGAACCCATCAGTCCTGACTGTGGAAGCACCTGCCAGGCAGTGATTAGTAGAGTTCAGTAACAGTTAGTTTACACCGATATCAAACGTGCCAAGTTAAGGCAAACTAAGAAAAGTAAGACAAAATTTATTGAGACACTAGTTCATTTTTCAAATACAAGAGCAACAATAAAACAAATTTAAGAGTTTGTTTCATGATGAAACTGTGGGGGAAATTTGGAGTTCATTAGTCAAACAGCAGGAGGCAATGTGGTGCAGTGGTTAACATTACTGCCTTGCAGCACTAGGGCCTACGGTTCAAATCCAGATGCCGGATTCTGTCTGCTTGAAGTTTGCATGGGTCTTCTCTAGATGCTTCGGTTTCTTCCCTCAGTGCACAAACATACTGGTAGATTAATTGGCTTCTAGGAAAACTGGTGCTGGTCTGACTCTGCGTCGTGTCTGAGTGCGTCCTGTGATGAACTGGTTTCCCATTCAGGGGGCATTCTGCCTTGTGCCGGTCGCTTGCTGGGATAAGCTAAAGCTCCCTGTGACCCTGAATTGGAAGAAGCTGTTAGAAAATGGCCAGAGCTGTATAGAAGAGAAATGCTTCAAATATGATAACATCAACAATTCAAATCAACTGCATTTTTATCTCAAGCTGAACCTCAAGGAACTTCACATAAAAGGAGCAACAATCACATTGTTCACATAGTTAATTTCAGTGTGCTTTTCTTTCTTTCATTTAATAATACACAGATGTGTTGAACGGAGAGAATTAAATATAATGCTGATGGATGACTTTGAAAGACTTTTTTTCTCACTGAGAAATTTCAATGCTGCTGTTTTTTATTTCAAAGTTGCTTAAATGGAAATATTGTGCACATCATAGAACTATTAACTCCCTAAAAGCCTACATTCTATTTGCATTCTTTGAACCTTAGTGTTTTAGTTTCCAATATAAAACTCCAATTACTGGGAGATCGTGCTTTCTCATCGCTACTTCAGAAGGATCTCCTAGCCCATATCAAACCTGGCAAGTCAGCCGTTACTTTCAAAACTGGTCTTAAAATGCAATTTTATACTATACAGAATTTTAATTATGTTAAATTTACTTTTTTACATTTCGGATTCGGATTCAATACTTATTGCCATACCAACTTAGTTGTTAGGAGTTTGCCTCAGTGTGCTCATAAGTTAGACAACTGGACAATAAAAACAGTAACAGCAAAAACATTAAATACAACATAACAAAAAGCCGTAAAGTGACAAGAAAGAATCTCATACAATATTAAAATAAAATGAAAATACCTGGTGCATTAGAAGGGTTTATAGTCCATGTACAGTACATGTATTTGTGCATATATATACAGTAGTGTTTGATTGTAGAGAGCCTCGGGGATCTGCATTATAATATATGCATTATGAAAGACACAATAATAATTATATTTTACATGATACATTTTAGCAACCAGAGGTAATCCATGTAAACCTGTCTCGTCTCACTCATCCTTTTTGATATCTTTGATTAATATCTTGTACATCAATCAATCATTTTTCATATTTTAATGGTGTTTTTGTGGTTGCTTTTTCATGATAATAAATCAATGAGCTTTTCAGGGAGCAAAACGGCCCTCTGCACCTGAGCCATTAATCACATTGGCAAGTGGCAAATCAGTCTGACGGTGCCTCAGATACACTCCAGCTGATATCCCAGGGAGTTATTTTCTTTCCTTCTGCTTGTGGTGTTCTTCATTTTCTATGCACGCCAGCAAATTCTTTTCAGAATCAAGGAAGAACAATTACAAATAAGATAGAAAAAGTCAGACCCATTTTTTTGGTGGTTAATAGTTAAGGCTTCAACAACATTGCTGTGTAGCTTGTTCCAGATTCCGTTATGTTGGTGTTCTGACAGCCACAGTTTAAATTATTTATACTTCTGTTTCAATGGTTTCCTTGGGATTCCCAGATCCGCTCGTAAAACCACTTTAAAAGCCTCCATACTTACCCATAATTACATGCATAGAGATTTTTCTAAATGTTTTTAGACTTCCAAGCATGGAAGCCACTAAAGATTGTTAGGATTTTTCAATTTATTAGACATAAACTATTTGACCAATCAACTTATAACTTGGGAAAAGTCATTTTAGAGACAGTACAATTACAATATGGGAACAAGATGGCCTTGCACAATAAACATCATAGTTTTATCCAGTGATGTTTGTGTCTCAGGATATCTCAAAGCATTTTCCAATCAAAAGAACAACAATGAAAAACTAATACTTAGGCAAATGCATGGGTAATGCATAGAACAAGTTGAGACAAAGAAATGTCAATAAAGAAATCTGGAAATGTAAGTCTGAACACTTTTAAAGAACTTTAAAAAAAACGGTAACTGGAAGTCATGTACTGTACAGTCTGAGTTTAGATGTGCAACTGCAAAAAGACCATTTGCCAAATGCATGGCATCTCATCATGGGGACTCACAGCGCACCAGAATCCAGTGAGCAAAGCTGTTGGGATGGAGTTTAATAATTCAGCACACTTTTGAGGTGGCAAGAAGCCGGATTATAAGTCTTAATTAGACAGGATTTTAAACCAATGACACACTTAATAGAGTGCCAATGCAGCAAAGCCAAGACTTAAGATCTTGTTAAAACGCTTGAAGATCACTTTTGAACAAATCAAGCCTGCTGATTGCATTATAAGAGGTATAAAGAAACATTCAATAATTGTAATCCAATACACAGAAAACAAAGGCATGCGTATCTCAGCATCTGACTGGGACAATATAGACCATAAACAGGCAACATTAAGCAGGTGAAAAAAAGAAACATCCTTGTAATATTTAGGAGTTTTTTTTTACGTTAGTAGCTGATCTAGTCATTTATTTTACACAGTTCGTGCCAAGACACCACTTACCAGGAACTTGCTACAATACATGAAATGTGGTGCTAGTAAGTAAATTTAACACACATTTCTATACTGAATTATAACAGGGTTCTGTTGGTGCTTTGCAATTTTCAGATTAGTGAAGACAAATAATTCTTAGACATTTTTTTCTTTGCTACTAACATCCACTCAATTTCAGTCTTATATATTGCTTTCCTATAATATTCAGGACAACAGAACTTGCTGTTAAGCCTTCAAAACTGTTTTCAGCTTTCTATTTATTATTTACTTTGAACTGATACTGCTACAAACTCACTCTCAGCTGCAAATGTGTCCTAAAATACAGTATAACCTCATGAAAGAAAAGTTAATACATTTTAATATATTTTGTCCAAATATTAGTGATGATTTGTTTTTTTTTTGACAGTTCTCGAGGTCCACTCAGATGATTCAGTTTCCAAATACTTCAGTATGATTTATCATTCCCCAGTAGAACCTAAGATACATCTTTGAAGGTATTTAGCTTGACAAAATCATTATCATAAGTTAACACAAACTTATGTGCCCAAAGGCACATAAAATTTGATGAACTATTCTTTCATTGATTCATTTAAATCAATTCAATTAATTTATTTCTAATAAAATGCTTAATCAAACATTATAAAACATTTATGGCAAAAATGTAATTTAAAAGGTACAGTACATAGAACACTAGTAACACAAGCAGACTTCTAACAATACCGAGTTACATTATGCACACTGCAAAAAACATTAGCTCATTTTTCCAATATAGATTTTTATTTCTTAAGGGACTGCGGAACAGTCTAGACAAAAATAAAAATGACTAATGAGCTTCACAATATTGACCTAATTTTTACACTAGCAAGTCTAGTTGAGAGTGTGCATCATATGCCAGAACCTAATTGCTAGTATTAGGGCCAATACATATCATAAATGACCACTCTATCAGCACAGCAGTAAACAGATGGGAGTCTGCCATGAATCACACGAATATAAAAATTCTCACACACATATATATATACACTAAGAAAATATGTACTGTACATAACAGTATGTGTAATTTTGCACTCCTAGATCATTTTTCTTACATTTTGCGTTCCTGTTCTAGCAAAAAAAACAGATGAATATATTTTAATTTTGAATATTAATATATAGGATGACTGTATTTATTCAATATTTTATTATGCTGTTCAGTTTTATGCAGGCTGCTGTGCACTCGGGGATTAAAAATGTTTCACTGATTATCATACACCTTTACACCTTTATGAGGTGACAAAGGCAGCTGGTTCCTTAATATGAAAATATACCAAAGCACTCTGGAAATGCAAGACCTGTTTTCAAGCTAAATATTAATTAGCAACCATGTTAACAAACTAAACTGTGTAAGTGTGATATTATGAGAGGATGTGCTATTTAAGTATAAAATATTAAAGCTCACATTATCTTCTTATACTCATGGTTACACATACAGTAGATTGCAAAAGCTGTAATACGAAATGTGTCCTTGTGAGTTTGCACTTACATGGGTGATGTGCATATGCAAAAAAAAAATACACTGAGGTTTTAATAAGACTGTGATGATTTAATTACCATGAAATCATCCCATGAAATCATGGAATCCTATGGAATTATACACGGTCATGTGCCCTACCCCTAGTAACATCATGACTCCACATCGCTGTGACATTCGCAAGGAGCAGCAGACATAGATGGATGACTACTATACAACACACAGCACATCAATTTTAACAACAGCCTCCTGGGTAATGGCAAAGAATGCAGTGTTCTAATTAATCCATGCACTGCACCTCATTTAGCAGTGACAGAACCCCTGTACGGCATTTGGGACAGGTTTGGCTAAGGTGTGGGGACCATTAAGGTCA